>NC_050521.1:27744343-27754323 GCF_002922805.2 Oryzias melastigma | reverse complement strand
ATTATTACATTTTACAGAATTTCTTTTTGAAGGTATTTGTCAAGAAATGAGGACCTGAAAGTGTCAATACCCAAAACATGGATGAAGCTGATCGCTGAAAATGCTGAAGATGATGGCTAGAAAATGGAACGTACCATTGACCTGCATGTGGTAAATGTGTTTGTGAGGTTAATGGCAGTTGTACGTAGTTGTGACGTTCGGGTGATGCTGTCGTACGGTGTCCTTACGCCACTCTCTAGTCATTAGGAAGGTGTTAGTTCTGCCCCCCAAATGGGTCTTTGTTCAGTCTGCAGGATTTGAAATAAAACAGAATCTTTACGTCACGCCTGCGTCTCGCCTACTTCCCCATTTTCCACATATGTAATTTCGGTCTTTGTGATATACGGTTGATATTCGTAACTCATGAGTGTTTCTTGCGTTTGTCATTCGTCGATGTGCGCAGATGTCCGTCGAGGGTTTTAGCCGAAGGGTCTTTATGTGAATTTGCTTTTCAGCTGTTCAAAATATCTGGTTGGTTAAAATTACACCGTTTGAGTAGTTTATATATAATTATTATGTAAATATTATCCAATTGTATGTGATTTTTGAGAGATGCATTCCCACATTTGGGGCTTTCTACAACCGTTCTGTCACAGACGAGGACCCAGATGCAGGGGAGGAGCCACAGAAACAAGTTGGAAGATTAAAGATTTAATAACAAAAAACCCTCAGAGGTAGAGGTGCAAAAACCAGCTAGCCAACAGAACCGGGAGGGAGGGTCTAAGGGCAGGGATAACCAGTTTATGTAGTCTGTTTAGTTTTTAACAATTGTTTATATTTTGAAGCCCAATGAGGCAAATCTCTTTGTGATTTTGGGCTATATAAATAAAATTGAATTGAATTGAATAGAACTGAGGAAAACCACAAGGAGATCATACAAAACGAACTGACACTGAACACAGGAGGACCTCAACCTAAATAGCGAGCAAGCTAAATCAGCTAAGTGCAGACAGCTGTGCAGTCCTCCACAGAGATCAGGAGAGGGTGGGGATCAGCTGGGAGGAGCCTCAGTCAGCCTGAACAGAGGAAGAAAAAAGGTGAATCACAAACAAAAACAGAAACACATCCAAACCATTACACGTTCCACATACGTCTGACAGACTTTACAAACATGTAACAACAAGTACAACTTTTCTATCATGTAAACGGCTCATTTATCACATTAAAATAATTAATTGATGCATAAATCAGGATTGAATTGCAAATAAACATCACAAAAATCATTCATTCATTCGTGTATTGAGTAACAGATACATAAATCGGCTCGTCAGGGCAGAGGGCGGGTCGAGGGAGGGGGCGGTGGAGTCCCACGGGTCCCCCGTCTTGGCCAGGGTAACCTTGGTGGGCTGCACATGCTGGCGTCTAGCAGCTGACTTAGAACTGGTGTGGACCAGGAGAATCCACCCTAGAACAAAGCAGGAGCTCCTGTGGCGGGTGCTGTGCATGGTGCTGTCCATGGTGCTGTCCATGGTGCTGTCCATGGTGCTGTCCATGGTGCTGTGCATGGTGCTGTCCATAGTGCTGTCCATGTGCTGACCTTGGTGCTGTCCATGGTACTGAAGTGATGTGATTGCTGTTCAGTGTTCTGAATGTCAAAGTGAAGAAGTTCAATGAAATGTGAGTTCACGTGTTCTTCGGTTGGTTTCTTCGTCCTTCTTTTGTGGTTCATCTATGATACATCTGTGACATTTTCAGGTAAAGACCACAACTTTCTTTATTGTCTTCTTATCCAAGTATGACCAAATTTTATACGTGCAATATTTGTAAAAAGTACATACTGGCTGTGTGGCACGGCCTTTATATGTTACAGAAGTGTTCACTGTTGCTCGCAGCTTAGCCGTAGAAAAGTGTGCCTGAACATTTCCTCTTCATGGGCTCACTGAGCGTCGATGACTTTGATATCTTGTGCAGGTCACCTGTGTGACTCGTTCAGGTTTGACACTTTTTCACCTCCAGACAAACCATAATCTACCTTAAAAAAAGAAGAAAAAAACGATACAATTTGAAATATAATGTTCAGGAAATGTTATTTTTATTTACCTTTATTTAACGTGTTGAGATTAAAATTCTCTTTTTCAAAGGAGGAAATGGAAAGTGATTTATCATTTGAAAAATGGTAAACATAGTTAACCTTTACATCAAAACAGTTATGAGTATAAAGAACATAGAAAACGAGAGTCAAGTTAGAGAAAAATACTATTTTATGTTTGTCATTTTTAGATATTCCTATGGGAAAAAAGGTCATGTGACCTTTTCTATTTACATAACATTTGTAGCAAAACTGTTCTTAAATGCAGCCCATCTCAGCAGCCTTTAGGGCTAAACGCAGCATCTCGGTCCACGGGAGGACCGGATGTGTCCTCACAAGTGTCTCTGATCTGTGGTTTCAGAACACGGACTAATTCAGTCAGGAACACAAAGTAGAAGTTCTGGTCCGACAAACTCGTCCATAATGAAAGGAGGAAGGAAGACGCGTGACTTCACTGATTCCTTTCTCTTTATTTTCAGGCTGGACATAAAAGCAGGATCGTTGAATCGATCGTTACTCAGAAAATGAAATATAGATCCAACAAATCCATGAACCCATGTTCTTTAAGAAGAAAAGCATGAGGGGTTTTTAGCACAAAAATAGCTTCCAGTCAGTTTTTGGTGAAATATTTTTTTATTTTACTCATGAAGATCCACCTCTGTTCTGTATATCTGAGCGAATATCCAATAGATTTAGTGTTTTGATGTCGGTGTGGAAATGAATCCACATCTATTCACTAAGAACAAGCAGAATTCTCAACGTTTCCATAAACAAAAACAAAAGAAGCCTCTAAAGTTCTATTAAATATCGAACGTGGAGTTTCCTGCCTGGGGGGCCGTTGGCTGAACACATAAAGTTTTACAGCCGGACTGCAGCACCGCAGTGTGACGAGCGGCTCCACAGATCCGTTTAGCATTCATGCCATTACAGTAGCTCTTTAGTCATCAGGGAGTCCGGCGGGGAGTGAGTGTGAAAGCTCAATCTTTCTTATTTTACAGGAAGACTGTAAGTGCAGCACCACCGTACAGCTGCTGGCTGCTGAAAGAACGTTATACTGCCATGGATCTCTCCTATTGTGGTTCATTCTGATCTGTAGCTGCAGCATCTTCACTCTGGAGGAATCAAACATGTGAGTCAGGATGAGCCACATTCTCTCCTGAAGTTTAACCTGCAGAGATCTTCACAGATCCATGCAGATGCTGGAGTCTTCACCAAAAGCTCCAGAATTCTGTTTCATGCATCACTTTTACTGGATTTACTGAGTTACTCTGAACTATAATCATTTTAATCATAGAGTAGTATTCACACACGCCTGATATCACATTTACTGCACTAAACACCAAATGGAAGCTCCACAGAGGATCTACAATCTTCTCCCTGGTGTCCTTTGATAGCTCCTCGGTCATAGTGGAGTCTGACTGTTAAATGGAGTCTGTTATACAGATAACCGGATCAAACAGGTGACATTAAAACAGGTAATGAAGAGCTTCTGAATCCTTTAGACGTGTGTCAAAGTCAAGGCTAACATGTATCTGAAATATTAGCTAAACTCCAAAATAGATTTAAAAATCTTACAAAATTCCAATATAGTCCAAAAAACTAGCATAATAACAATTTTTAAAACTTTAAAACTGTAACTTTTTAACATAATTATGAATAATAAAAAGGCAGGAATATTATTCCAGAATAAATCAACTTAAACCTTAAATAACTTTCAATATTTTACTCTCTATGAAAATGGCTTCTTGGAGTCAGTGGGACTTCCTGTTGGAACGTCACTCAGTCCAGTTCTCATATACAGTCATGCCAAGATGGTGTTTTTTGTGAAGGTCAGAGGTCGTGTTTAAAACATTGCCTGATGAAACAAACAGGTGTCTGATTTAGAATAAAACATCCCCATGAATCCAGTCTTGCCGTTGCCACGGCAACAGGGTGAATGGTGGGCGCTAACGGGGAGGAGGGGACTCGTCGTAAACGTCTGGGTTAAATTTGTGTCTGATTGAGGGAGGTGGAGGTAGAAAACATAATTAGAAAAGCCCGTTAGCGCGCGTGTTGGTCCCGGACGATAAGAACTTCATCCACTCGGCGACGCGCGAGCGGCTCTCAGCAGCTTCTATCTGCTGAGTGAAGGCGCCTCACCTCGCACAGCCACTCTCTCTCGTTCCACTTTCCCTGTCTTTGTCCTGCGTGAAATTATCGGGGGAGCTCCATCAGAGTGCTGATAGTGAAATGCCACTGAGCAGGGCTGGGGGGGGAATGCACCTGAGAGGCTCTGTGATTTATTGCGAGGCGAAGCTGAAGCCAAGTCGCCAACTCTAATTAGAAAATCCTGTGCAGGCAGCTGAGTGCAGCAGCGAGCTTTAAATCTCGCAGCCGTCAGCCTCCAACTGCAGCAGCGCCCGGGCTGGACGGAGGAACAGGATCAGGAACAACCCCCACCCCTCGCCGCCGCCGCCATCCGCATGAGCATGGAAGGATCAGCTACAGTGAATGTGTGAAGATGAAATGAAACAGTCTGCATCTTCTGCATCTTCTATGTGCAGATGTGTGGAAGGAGCTGATGATTCTGCATGAACACAATGTTCCGTTCTGCAGCCAAAACGCACAGCGTCTGTGATGAAGGCGGCGCCAAAACCAAACGGCGGGTTGTAAAGAGATTTACCTCATTAGAGTGTGAGGAATGACGTCGACCAGTTTAGTACTGGAGACTCTAAAGATGGATCCGTTTTGTGTCTGGGTTTTTGGAGCCAACAGGTTTATATGTTTGTCATCACATTTGTCTGTCTCTATCCTCCATCTGTAACATCATGGGACCAAAAGCCAAATGTATACAAACATAATAGAAATAAAGTTTATCCTCGAATACAGAAGGAGTTTATGCAAATATACTCCTCGTGTGTCTGAACTGTAACGGTAACGTCTGTCAACACAAAAGGTCTTCCTCTCTGATCAGGACAAAAGTCAATCCTTCAACACCAGGGAGGTCAATGATGACGTCTAAAGAACTCAAACTCTTTGACGTAACCACGTTGTAGACATGATAGACTCTTGTTTATTATTATATTTAGAGATACCAGTTTTATGGCAGTTGTGTCGTTTAGTTTTGCTTCATTGATTTTATCGGAAGTGGTTGAAGTTAGCGTTCGGTAGTTAGCGTCCACTTAGACGTTATTGAAAGAAAAATGTGTTTCACAGAGAATGAAGATTCATTCTAATAAAGTTGCCGACCTGCTGAAGATGTTGCTGAGGAAACTTGTCAAAGGAATATTTAGGAATTTTACTGATAGAAAGGCTGAATTAGGCAGGAATCTGTTCAGAAACATTTGCTCCTCGGTGTTAAAAAAAACACGACGAATTAGGATTTATGTCAGATCAAGATATAATCAATCGTCCTGAAAGACGATCTGAGCCTGGGTTGAGTTCTCACTGTTATTATGATATCCGTGGAAAAAAAAGAATAAATAACTAATGTTACAACAAACAGCAGCTTTATTTTTCTCAGAAGTTCTTCTTTTGTTTCCTCACTGTCTCTTTTCTGCCCAAAGAAACTTATGAAATATGTTGTTTACTTGTCTTTTATTAGCTTTTAGCTTTGAGTTTTTAGCTTTACTGATCAGAGCGCGCAGCCAGAATAGAAGCTCACTCCCTTGGGACGTTTTAAAAACTGTAATTATTTATTCATGTGTATCTTAAACATATTTATCTATTCATGGAAATGTGAAATTATATATAATTGTGGTGTGTATTTAAAGAGCACCTATTGGCCTCTATGTAATCATGTATTGTCACGGTTCAGTAATTGTATTTGAAGTGTCTAAAAATTTAATAAAGTTCTTTAAAAATCGTGAACAGGATCCAGCAGATTTCCAGAATAAAACTCAGAATCAGAAAATAAAAAAGCAGAAAGAATCAAAGTTAGCAAATGTATTTTTTCCTGTCTGCGGCCCGGTACCAAGCGGCCCTTGGACCGGTACCGATGATTACATGGGAACAGGAAACACGTTGAAAAACGAGTTGGGGTTATTGAAACGTCAAAAAGTAACGAGGCGGGGACCTACAGATGACAAGTGATGATGTGTTGCTCATTCACGTTAGCAGCAAGAAAATCTAAAACAAAAAGGCGGCCATTTTTAAAATGGCCGCAAACACTGAGTTTTCACAAAGAAATTTGATTTCTGCTTGACCCAGTCTCAACAATATGGGATGATATTAAAAAATACAGTATTTTAACTTAAACTACATGACATTATCATATTCTATATATTTAAAAATCCAGGATTTTCTTGTGGCAATCCATCATTTCTGATCCATCAGCTACAATCATGACTCATTTGCTGCTTCTTCCACCTTAGAAACAAGAGTTTAAAGAATTTCTTTTAGCTGGATTCACAGATTGTTTGTGTCTGAGTTCTTGGTGTTGAATCCCCTTAACTGTCGTCGTTCTAAACTCTTCAGCGACGCCGCAGAAGAGGCGGGGCAAAACGGTGAGCTCTGTCATCTGCTGGTAACAGAGACCCACGCTGACGCTGGAAGTCGTGCAGACATAAGCCTCTGCTCATCTCTCTGAGTGACAGTAATTCTGGAAACTTGACAAGTCTGTGAAATTACATTTAGAATCGTCTGCAAACATGAAAACAGACTGTGAGATAGCAGGCTGTCGGCTCTGGTCTGGACTCTAAAAACAACAGCCGGATCAGCCAGAGACCATCGCTTTTACCAGATTGTGTTTTGATGTCGGACAGTAAATCCTTTCCGCTGTCGTCTCCCTGCAGACCTGCAGCTCAGACACAGATGCAAATGACAGGTGTTTGTACCAGCAGGTGCTCTGCTCACAAAAGCTGCTCAAACATTTGTATCTCCGCGTCTGACTCGTGTTTCCAGCATGAAGGCAGCAGATCTCTGAATTCTGAGCGTTGACGTGGTCCAGGTTCCTGGACTGATAGCAGAGCGCCGACTAACTCCTGATCAGACGACCGCTGATGCACAGCAAGTGTTTGGGTTTACAGCAACAGTTGAATGTTTGGACAAAACTCCGGATCCTGAGAGTTACTTCTGAACAGTGAAAGATGACGGATTATTTATCGAAAAGTATTTCTTAGAATATTTGACATGATTTTGATCCAGAACTCCTGAATCACTTTCATGTTATTTTATGAAAAGATAAAACAAAGTATTTTACATTACCCTTAAAAAAACAAATATTCTTAAGTTTGTTTTAAGTCTACTTTTTTAAAACTAAAATGACAATACTTTTAGTTAACCTTTCAGAAATAAACTTCATGTTTACAAGTTCAGTACTTTGATTTTTACTACAATCTAAATATATTTCGCCAATATTTGTTACTGTCTTTCAACATTTTCTTACACAGTATTAAAATGGAGTAGATATATTCTTGGGATATTTCCAGTATATTAAAAATGTATTTTTATACACTAGTCATTCTTGTAAACTAAAATCAAACCTTAAAAGCTACATTAGATATACTTCAAAGAGTACTTTCAGAAACTTATAGTAAACTTGAAGTTTAATGCCAGTGAACTCATAGTATATCAGTTTAAGTATACTTCTGAAAATACTTCTTATAAACTAAAAGTGGGTCAGTGTAGTTCCAAGACGTATACAAAATAGAGCAGACGGCAAAACGATCCGCTGCACGGCGCGGGCCTTCCGCGGAGGACCGCACCGCTCCGCGCCTGGTGTGAACGACGCCATGGGTTAACATGGGCTCCGAATAGAGGCGGGTCCAGTGTGATCCCGGCGTCAGTAACATGTTGTGGTATGTGCCAGTAGTATGCGGCTCTTGGTTTTTTTTTAAACAGACTGTTGTGACTGTTGTTGTTAATTTGTCACAGATTTGGAGAGTAATATCTGGTACAGAAATTAAAACTACTAATTTGTCAAGTTCATCAAAAGGTTATAAAGTAATCTTTTAATTAGCACTTTATTTAAATGTCATTCACAGTTTATTTGAAACTTACTTTAAGTGTGCTTGTTTTAGTACAACTCAATTTTATTTATCAAAGTGCGTCATAAATATTTTTGGAATTCGAATTTGTGTTAAACATGACAACCGTGGTTTACCTGTTCAGTGTGAAAATAAATGTCCTTGAGATGATCACATTGTATCATTTTTTACTTAAATAAACCATAAAACGATTTAATTTAACTATCAAACACAAATCAAACAAAATGTGGATCAATTTACATCAACATGTTAGTATTTGAATGGGCCTTGAATCAATTTGTTCTGGGAAATTGGGCCCTGGTGTCAAAAGGGTTAAGAACCTCTGCTCTAGTGTGCTTTAGGCGATTGTATTTGGACCACGTTTGTGGGTACCGTATTTTCTGGAATATAAGTCATATTTTAATAGTTTAGCTAGGGGTGCGACTTAATCTCTGGACTGACTTATTAGTTTGTTTTTTTTTAGAAGTAAACAAGCTCATACATTAGTTATTTTCCCAGTAAACATCGGTTGTCTTTAGCATTTGTTTCCTCTAACAACCACCAGAGGGCGCTCCATCTGAGTAAAAGTATTTGCTTCTGACAGCAGCAGAAGAAGTGTCGTCCAAAACAAACGGAAGAACATCTGATTGTTTTCCTCTTAAACTTAGATATTTTTCTTAGACACATCAAAATATTAGTATTCTTGTTTTTATTTATTTTGTTTTAGCTACGCTGGGCTCGACGGATTTGATCTGAAATGTTAAACTTTTCTCTCAAAAGTGCGACTTTTACACCTTTCTTATTCTTGATTAGACAAACTCTGGTGCGACTTATTCTCCAGAAAAAACCTTGATGGAAGACGGTTCTTGGATGATCTCAGCCGTTCTTTTGTTCTGTTCAGTGATTTCCATACATTGTTTTTAAGCTTCTCTTGCAGGAACAGTAACGGAGAACATCCTCCATGTCTGTGGACAGCCGAGGTCCGGGAGCATCACGGCTCTGACCTACGACCTCTGTACACCTGGCATCTTGTATTATTGCCCAATTACAGAGTTCCGCGTGTTTCACTGTTGTGTTCCTGATGATTCACAGCAGGAGCTAAACACCTGAGACAGAAGAGGCCATTTCAAATATGCAAATGTTCACCTCGGACCAGCCTGCTAATGCGCTCCTTCTCATCTGCATTCGAGCTCCGACCGGCTCACCTGACAAAGCACCAATAAGATCTGGACTGTCTGTCAGCGCGCGACCTCTACGCAGGTAATTTGTCGCCGATTATGCTCTTTTCCCAGCTGTCGGGGTTAATTAATATGAGCTGCACACGGAGAGCCGAGCTGAAGCTTCTCTGCATTTATTGGTCCAGCTTCAGTCGTGGATTAGCAGAACCGGGTCGGTCCACAGAAATTGTTTAAATTCTTGTTACTTTTAGTGCCGATGTTAATGATTCATGATTTATCTCCAAATAGCTAAAAAAAAAAAAAAAAAAAAAGATCTTAATATATTGTGGTTGAATTTGAAGCCCACATCATTACTACTCCACTGCCATGCTTAGCAACTGAATGTCATGTTTAAAGTTTGGTTTTGACTAAAATGTTTGTAAAACAGAAGACTTTTGGCTGGTTCGTTTTCTTATGTACATAGTTTATATTTGTCATGATATCTGGATCAAATATTTGGGGCTGTATGAGTGTTTCTGTTGTGTGTACAGCTTTGGAGGTCTCTTTTAAAGAGTCTATATCAGGTGTCAAACTCAAAATAATAATAATAGTAATAACACATTTTATCTAAATCATCTTTCTAGACACTCAAGGACTCTGTAGAGTACAAAAGAAAACAAAGATAAGAAATCAACAAAAGAGAAGCACAACAAAGAACTCAACTCCAGGGGCCCGTTTCAAGAAGCAGGTTTTGTTGGAACTCTGAGTTCCTGAACTCCAAATTCAGTAAAACTCTGAGTTTTCGGTTCC
>NC_050521.1:27738965-27744042 GCF_002922805.2 Oryzias melastigma | reverse complement strand
GTCGACTGACTGCAGTTTCCTGATTCATTTTTATTTCAGCGATATTATAAATAGTGAGTTTTTCCAGGGACTCGCTATTAAAAAATATAGTTTTCTTTTCCTTTTTTTAAACCCTTAACAATAGAAATTATTGAATGTCAAACACCGGGAAAGGCTCTGAACTCATCTACCGTCCAGCACTTGTGTCAAACATTAGCTCAGTTGTCAGCAACACTGCCTCCCACTGTGGAGTTTGCGAGTTTGATTCCTGGCTATGGAAAGTATTTTTATGTTCAAAAAAAGAATTCAGCGAATATGTTTTAAGTCTGGAGAATTAAAATTAAATAAATACTTTTTTAACATATGCCAGGCAGCTACAGTTTCTTTTTAGCGTGCAGTGATATCTGTGTGTGTAGGTGGGGGGTTACGATCACGGAGATTACTTATTAGATTGGTAACAGATCAAAAACCACTCCTTACTCAACAAGAGACAAAATAACCTTCCTGACATTATTTATTCATTATTAGAAATGATTCAAATAACTGCAGATATTTTCTCTCTGTTCTACCGCTGCAGCTGTGTTGCTTTTCTTGCAGAAAATGTTCTCCTATAGTCGCATATGCTTGAAGGAACTTATCAATTTCCGCCACCGGAAGTACTAAACTCAGATGTTTGTCCCCGTTGCCATGGTGAATCATGCTGTCTTTGCTCCATTGATCAGGGCTTTTTATGGTCGCGACGCTCACACCTGATTCTGGTTCTGACAACTTCAAGTTGATTGAATCAAACATTTTCAGCTGTTCTGGAACCGAAAACCCTGAGTTTGAGAATTTTGAGTCCAGTGACTCTAAGTTCAGGTTCGAACTCTAAATTTGTTGAACCTGCTTCTTGGAACGGGCCCCAGCAGCAAAAACAACAACTGGTGATCAAATGTGATATTTTTCATCTCAAAGCTGGGATTTTTAAACACAATAGAAAAGCGATAATTAATTCCGGCGGAATCACTCATGGATCTCCTAATTCCTGCAGATTAAAGTGATATTCTACGTTTACTGGTGTTTTTTTACATTCATAATAGTTACATTCAGTGATATTGAGGATTTTAAAAAGTTTCTCACATATTATGATAAATCTCTTTGAAATGCAAGAATAGTATTTAAAAAGACCCGATTAGAACAGATTTTGATAATGGAAACTTTATCAATCTTCACATAAAAAATGCAACATAGTCATTAATTTGATGAATGTTTTTGTTTTCAGGGATTTCTTTGTTTCTCCGGCCTCAGCGCCTCCAGTTTGAGGATTGCTCCTGTGTTTTGGGTCCCACATCAGCAGTTTCTGACCCGGTTGGTTTTCATGGTGAGAATGGATCATTTTTATATCAGAACACTCAGTTTACAGCTTTAGAAATGTAACGGTATTCAGACAGAAACTGAACCAAAACGCTTTGTAAATAGAAATTTAACAAACAAATGAATATTTTTCTAAATCATATTGAATTTAGAATCAATTATGAGTTTAAATTCAGTCTCCTGACAGATACCAGCTCCAGAATCTGCTGTGGGGAGTACAGATTCTTACATGGCAGGAGGTTTTAGTCAGAGTTTAGTCATCCTGCGCCTGGAGGAGGGAGCTCCAGAACCGGGAGGCTTCACTCCAGTGCTGCTGTGACATGTTTACATGTTCTTCATGCATGTTGCACGTATGAGTGCAGACAGGATGCAGACACGCTGGCGTTCATCTGGCTGGTCTGTTGGCGTTCACTCGGCAGATTTTGTTTGTGTGTAAACAAACGGAACAGCTGATCCTCGCACACCAACGTCATCAAATCAACTCGGATCCTCCGTGTGGAAATGCGGCGTTCCCCCCGAGGCCGGAGGAGACGCGGCGAGGTAAAAGCTCTGAGGAAAACACCCAGAAAAACAAATGTTCTGGGAAGAATTCTACAGTCGGACTGAAGATTCACTTAAACAAATAAGTAGCTCATAAATATATAAGTTTGTGAAATTGTAAAAAACTCTAAACAAATTTAAAATTGGACATATAAATATTAGTTATTTGGCGTAAACGGATCAAACTGACTGGGTTGTTAATGGTGAAGAATAACCAGAATAATACACTTTAAAGCTCCAAAAGTGGATTTTGCGCGATATAGACCAGGAGTCTGCAAGATTTAACACTTTCAGAACCATTCGGGTCCATTTATCAGAGACCAAAACCCAGCGGGAACCACAAAGACTCACTTCATCCCTCGGAAAAATAAGATTTATGTCAGTGTTACCATGACGACAAATAAAAAGTAACTTTTTTGTATAAATAAATGGACTTTATTAAAAAAACAGTTTGGAAGTTTTGACAGAGGTTCACACAGTTTCCTTTCAAAATAAAAGACCTTGTGCCACATAAAATTAACTCAATGCTGCCAATAAAGAAGTAGGTGGTTTAATGTCAGCAGTGAATTAAAAACAGTTTATTTTATCGTTACTCGTAGATATCTGCCAAAAACACATAAATGAAACCAAAAAATAACTAATCAAAGTTAATTACGTGACTGTCACTGTATTTCTCACCCGATACGGTGCACTTAAATGTTTGAATTTGTTCAAAAATAAGAAATCCATCTTATACTCTGCTGTGCCTTAATGCTGGTTGTGTTTTCTAACTTCCAGTTAAATTTACACAGCTCACAAAAATCTGATAAAATATTTTAGTTCAGCTTGTGATATGCCCTCCTTTAACTGCTCGTTAACTAGTTAAATAAGACTTTAGCTGGTTTACTTTACTAAAATGTTTACTTTACACCTTACAGTTAGTTTTTAGCATAAAATTGTGTTTTCTTTGGCCAGAGAGAACAACGGAGGGATAAAAGAGCCGCTCTGGAGCCTCAGGCTGCAGACCCCTGATAGGCCCTTTAATTGAGATCATGTGACCCTATTATATGATCATATAACATCATTTCCATATGAACAGAACAATTGGAGGGAAAAATGTTAAATGTTTTTAATGAAGTTTTTTTTCCCCACATTGAATCATTTTGTTCTGTTACTTAAATGCAACAATCACTGTATGTATATGACAGAAATGTATTAGAAGAATGAGGAACGACTGAATAATTATTTAGTATAATTTACAAAATAAATCTACTGAAGAAGCTCTTTATGAAATAAATACGTTTTTCTGAAAAACAGTTGTGAAATGAAAAAAAGGAAAATGTTAATTTTGAAACGCAAGATTCTAAAAAAAGCCATGTGATAAATTCATGTTTTAAAAATCTGTTATAAAATAAGCATTTTTTTTATATATAAAACATATATATTCAATTTAAAATGCATGTGCAGCTTTTTCAGAACTTCACAATGTTTTTATGTATTTATGAGATATTTATTCATTGATTATCTGATTGCACAGGTCATATTTGTTACTCAACAACACTTTGGGGCTCCACAGTTTTCAGGATCTTCTGGGAGACGATTGAACCTTCTGCTTCAGGACCGGTGGACTGGACCAGAACACAGAGGACTGCAGAGGAGAGCCGTCCCTGCAGTTAATCGATGAGTTCTTGATGTTGTCGGTTCGAGTTTTTGTTCATGAAGGAGCAGCTCATCGCTGACATGTTTAATGTTTAATGTTTACCATCTCTACAGTCAGCAGGGTTTAGATTTCCTGGGCTGATCACCTTTTTATGTGTTCTAATCCCCTAAAACAGGAGTGTCAATCTCAATCACACAAGGGACCAAAATCCAAAACACACCTGAGGTCACAGGACAGACTGATTAAACATTTATTGAACACTCTAAAACTACATTTTTAAAACTTTAAAACTGAAACGTTTTAGTTTAATTATGAACTAGATATATAGCATTACCTGTGATAATGCTAGTGTGAATGCTGGAAGCTGAATTTGGCAGCTGAAGATGCTGAAAATGATAGTTAAAAACGCGGAAATTGATAGCTGGAAACACTGAAGTTAATAGCTGAAAACGCTGAAGCTGATAGCTGAAAATGCTGAAATTAATTGCTGGAAACGCTGAAGCTGATAGCTGAAAACGCTGAAGCTGATAGCTGAAAACGCTGAAGTTAATAGCTGGAAACGCTGAAGCTGATAGCTGAAAACGCTGAAGCTGATAGCTGGAAACACTGAAGCTGATAGCTGGAAACACTGACGTTGACAGCTAAAAAAACGGAAGTTAATAGCTGAAAACACTGAAGGTGATAGCTGGAAACCTCGAAGTTAATAGATGGAAACACTGAAGTTAATAGCTGGAAACACTGAAGCTGATAGATGGAAACACTGAAGTTAACAGCTGGAAACGCTGAAGCTGATATCCAGCTAAAATATTAGCTAAATGTTAAACTAACCTAAAAAACTAAAAGAAAAAAACTTAGCCAAAACAGCTAGCATTTAGCTGAAATATTAGCTAAACTCTGAAATAGCCTAAAAAAATCTCAGTAAATACTGAAATACTCCAAAAACTACCAGAATATCAATTTTTAAAACTTTAAAACTTTTTAAACTAACATAATTATGAATAATAAAAAGGCAGGAATATTATTCCAGAATAAATCAACTTAAACCTTAAATAATATATATTTAATAATAATATATTTTGTCAAAATTATACAAATAATAGTAATGAGAACAAGATAACATCGGGCCATTGATAACAATAAAATAAAATGATCTGAGGGCCGGATCCGGCCCCTGGGCCTTGACTTTGACACATGTGTCTAAACATGTGGATCAGCTGGAACAAGGAAAACCAAGCATTCCTAACCGTTTCCAGAAGTATTCCCCAAACGAGAAAGCTCCATTCGTCACCTCACAGTCTGAGATGTTTTCCAGTTCCAAGAGCAGAACTTCTCTGAAAGCTCTGATTGGACCTGCTCCCCTGTGTTTAGTGACGTTCGTCTCACCTCAGTTCACCTGCTTTTCTGACACAGAACCAGTGGAATCCTAACACTGTTAGTGGAGGTCCGAACGGGAGGGAGTAAGTTCTGTTCCAGACATTTGGGCATCATTATATTTGATGTGTACACATAAACAGGAAAAGTCAAATTCTCCTTTCATTTCAGTTAAGAATGAAACTATTTTAGGCA
>NC_050521.1:27722665-27738932 GCF_002922805.2 Oryzias melastigma | reverse complement strand
AAAAAAACTGTTTTAAAGTGTTGGAATCAGGAGTCACTATTTTAGAAATAATGATTTCTGTGGGTCAGGCGATGGTCAGCTGATGGTGTTTCTACTCCCTGTAGTCTCTCAGAGTTCCACCCAAAAGAAAGTGTACATGTGTGTACATGTGTGTACATGTGTGTACATGTGTGTACATGTGTGTACATGTGTGTATTTGTGTGTGTGCATCAGTGCTGTTTACTCTGGTCTGTTTGTGGTTGACTGGTTATGAAGAAAGACGAGGAGACTCTGAGACAAATGGGAGCTTCCTCTGTGCCTGCAGGTCACTGAGTGTCTATGACACACACAGACACACAATAGAACAAAACAACAAACGCACAACACCCATTGAAACAATACAATGAAGATTCTCATTCATCAAAGCCACGTTTCAAGACAAGAAGACAATGGCTTCAGCGTGTCACTACTTCAGTTTCACACAGACACAAAAACACACAAAACTCACAAACTTGTTATAAATAAGTATTAACCGCATTGTTCCTCAGTCAGAAAGTTTGACTGTATTTAATACCAATGAACTCTCAACTTTGATCTTCATTCTTTAGTCATTCAACAAAGAAATACAAGATATTTAAATGTTTGACATTTTACCCACAAAAACATCAACATCTTTTGCCTTAAATTTTGGGAAAGTTTTCGGTAACTTCTTTTCTAAACAAAAACTGGAAACTTGTGAAGTTGGAGCAAATTTATGAGACGGAAACAGATTTTGGACACAAACTGATCACATGATAACGAGTCCCGTGATTGGTCAACCAGGTCTTTCATCCTATTGGCTGCTGAACATTGACAGTCCTTTCGATTGTCTGTATCAGAAAACGCCTGGCTCCAAAAAGTTGGAGCCAGGCATCGTAGGTGAGCAGCGATTGGTCGGAATCAGTCTGAGTCGGCATTTCTATGGCAACCACTCTCATCAATCAGGAGTGGGCTTGATGTGATTCCTTCAAACGTTAGCAACAAGCTAGCAGACTTTAGCATTATGTGTTGGATCGATCTCTGTTTTTATAGATCGATTATTGATCTATTAAGCTTAGGTTGATTCAGATCGATTATTTGACTTTATCAACCCCGCACTAGCGCTTTTAGCAAACATCTGGAGGGGGTGTAAGTTTAGTTTAAAGAGTGTTCAATAAATGTTTATCCTGTTCGACCCGCGACCTGAGGTGTGTTTTGGATTTTGGTAAAAAAAAGCCAAAGTCAAATCTTGAAGCAGAGATGATCAACCTTCATCTTCCCTCTCAGAAACCGATGCTCCACATCAGAAGAAGCACGTCTCCTGAAGCAGCTCTCACCTGCTGGAAGGCTGCAAAGAAAACGGCCATTTTGATGCATCCGCCACGCTAAAACGCCACTCTGTCACGATGAGAGGCGGAGCCGTCACAGGCCTGCAAACAGCCTCTGGTGGTCACTGCAGTCGGTAAAGGATCACCGGAGGATCGGAGCGGAGTGGCAGGAAGTCCTGATGGGATGAGGAGGAAGCCCAGCAGTCTCCAGCGTCTGACGTCAGTTCTGCAGATCAGGATGAGAGTTTTCAGAATCAGAGTGTAGAGCTGGTCCGCCGTTCCACGACCAGGACACAGACGGTACTGCTTTAAAGGGAAACCAGACGGATTAGAACTTCAAATAAACAAAGACTCATTCAAAACACGACTTTATTTATCATCTGTAGCAGAAACTGGATCTGTGCTGTTTCTGTATCCATGAGGTTTTGGTTTTTTGAATTGCCCTTAGTCCTGCCCGACCCCCCAGGAGCTGCACCATCAGCTGAAGGTTAGGACCTTCATCTGATGGAGACAGAAACACTCCTGGGGGTAAATCCAGGCACTCAAACCGCTCCACCACGATAAGGTGGCAATTCAGGGAGAGGAAAATTGTTTTTTACCCATTCGGGAGGGAAAACCGAAGCTCTCGGAGGAAACCCAAAGGCCGCTCGGCCTCTTTATATTTGGAACGAATCATTTAGTGTGACTGAGTTTTTTTTAGAGCAAATTTAGATTTTGTTTTTGGGTAGTCGTCCTGCACAGCTCCATGAAAACGCTGGATGGAATCGTCTGCAACTCCTCTAGTCTGAACTATCAGGAACCAAAGAACGGTTCTTCTAACAGGTGGGGGGAACCGAAGCACTCGGAGGAAACCCACGCAGACACGGGTCAGCCAGGCGGGATCATCCACCCCACCGACCAGCGTGTCGCCCCTTTTTTGAGGCTCAGTTGGTGATTCATTTTATTGAAGAAGTACAGAGATTTACACTTCAGTTCAACTCATCTTTTACAGCCTGATGTCACACTTTTACAAACCGACTGTTCACAATATTTACATTTTGTTAGATTATTATTTAGAAGAGTCTCATGAACAGAGAACTATCTCAGATATAAGCCGGTCTAGGAGCTTTTCTCTGATCAAGTCCTTAAAAAAGTTCTTCAATTGTTATTTTTCCAGCCATAAAGCCCTCTAACAGCTGGTCGACTGTAGCGTTCTCCTCTTTGGTGACTTCCATTGAGCCCTGAGGTCTTCTGGTCTCTTTTTTTCTGAAGCTTTGCCACCTTGAATCCTCCTGCATGTTTGTGACTGGAGTCGTGTTAGTTCTGGTGTCCGTTACTGCATGCTTGTATGGAGAGGAGCTCCTGATGTCTGGTGGTTTTATAGTTGTTTCCCTCTCATCTTCATCATCACCATCCCAGCTGTTTGTGTCCCAGTCTTCTGATGGACGTTCATCTTTATCTGGAGATCCATCAACTGATGCAGGACTCTCATTTTCTGCTGGATCTTCTGGTTTCTCCGTTACAGGGTTGTCGTCTTTCTCTTGGACAACTTTTCGTCCGTCTTTGCTCTCTTGGTCTGCAGAAGGCTTTTGCTCTGTTGACAGATTTTGCTGAAGGTTTGAAAGAGCTGCGTTTTCCTCAGCAACCTTCATGTTGTTCTTCTTTAGAGCGATGGCTTCTGCTTTGACGGAGACACAATGTTGTTTCAGCTCCTTCAGTTTGAGGTTTTTGGCGCTGAGACTCTTCTGCTCGGTCTCCAGTGCATCCCTGATGCTGCTGTATTCCTCACATTTCTTGTTGAGCTGCTTGATTCTGCTTTCCATCTTGAAGATTCTCTCCTCGGCAGAGTCTGAAGCAGCTTTCACAGCAGACAGCTGATCTTCAAGATCTTCCTTCTGATCCACGATCTCCAGCATTTCCTTCTGTTCCTGCTTCAGAGTTTGGATTCTTCCTCGTAAATGTTGAAGATATTCTTTCTGTTCTGTGATGGCTGTCAGCGTTATCTTCTGTGGATAAACCAGAGACTCAAGACTGCGAGCCTCTAGTTCCAACACGCTTTGTTTCTTCTCCATCATGGTCTCCTCCTCCTTCAAAGTCTTGTATTTGGTTTGCAGGGTTTTCTGCTCCACCAGTTTCTTTTTCAGATCTTGGATTTTTCTTTCTAGACTCTCGTTCCTCTCTGTCAGCTGTTTGATTTTCTCCTTTTTCCTGTCACATTTGTCTTCCAAAGCCAGCTGGTCATTCAGTTTGTCTTGAAGCTTTTTAGCCTCTTTTTCTAATTTCCTGTTTAAGTTGCAGACACTATTTTTCTGCTTTTTAAGGACCTTGTGGACGTCAGCCACAGAATCCTCTTCCATCAACATGCTGCTCCTCGTCTCTAACTCCTGAAACAAGGAGTCATTTCTTTCCTGCACATAATCAATCTGGCGTCGTCGTTCCTCTGGGGTGGTGAGGGGTCTACGTTTGAAGAAAGACATTTTTGAAGATTGTGGGGGAAAGTCACGTCGGTAGTTACTCTGGAAAGTTCCACGGAGGAAGTCCTTCAGACAGGTACAGGCGTGTACGCTCATGAGCTCCAAATGTCTCCGATCTGCTGGTGTTTCCTCCTTATATAGACTCTGGAGATGATGTCAGAGCTTCAGCTGTCTGGGAAATTCTTTGATGTCTTTGTGACATCATCACTGACATGTCTGTGACATCATCACTGACATGTCTGTGACATCATCAACTTGTCACCTGACCAATGGAGTCCCACATGATCTGAAAATATTCCCTAATTGACTGGAGACCAAAGATCTTTGTTTGTTTGGACTAGATGGAATGTTCTGGGGTCGTCATGGCAACGAGCACAAACATAGGGAGACGCAGGTCTGCGTCTGCCTCTCATTGAAAATAAATGACGGGCATTTGGCTCAAGAAAAAACTCATATCTTTTAAACCATTTTCCTCAGAGTAAAAGTAAAAACACCGTCAGAATCCAGAGATGTTGGACTACATCTAGAGTGATTCTAATATTTTTGTGTCCAAATATACACAAGTACTCGCAAGTTAAAAAACGAACAACCTCAAAAAATCTTCTCCACCAAAACTGCATTAGGCTTAATGGAGGAAATCTTCAGGTTTTGCTGATATTTGGGGCCGCTGTGGTAAAACTACTTGGCTCAGGATTTTCAAAGTTGTATCGTCTGAAAGCCAAAAAAAAATGCCAACATTTTGATGTCAGTTTTTTCTGTGAGGGACACGATACCTGAGTTTGAGCAAAACGAATCCACTTGATGTGTTTTCTTCCTCTCACTCGGCTCCACTCTTCTTCACTCTGCTGCTGCTTCCAACTGACACTAAATCTGTTTTGGGTTTCATTCATAACATACTTTTATGTACAGCACTTTGAGCCGTTCTCTACAGGAAAGGTGCTATATAAATACAATTAATTTGAATTTAACTGATAAATGACTCAAAGATGACATGTCGACTTGGAACTGCAATATTTTCAAACCCGTTAGGAGTTTTAAAAATAAAAAAAACAAGTTCAAGAGCCCAAAGTCTGCTGAACAGCTTAAAAATTGAATGGTTTCTGCAGCTGAAAGTCTACCCGACTTCTATTGTTTTTTAGAGCTCAAAGCTTTTTGCTGAAAAAGGGGCTTTTGAACATTCCTTCAGCCATTTTTAAAGGAGATAAAAAAAGTGGTAGTTGGTTGAATAGTTAAAAAGTTGAGAGTTTTGAAGTTGAAACTTATGAACAGATACCTGATTCAGATAGAGCTGAATATTTTGGTAGCTGAATGAGCTGAAGAGTTGAAGAGCTACGGAGCGACAAAAAAACGTACAAAAGAAAAATGCTACGCCCCAATTTGTCCAGGGGTCTGGGGGTTAACATAAAGGTAAATTCAAGAAGAAATGTCTAACAAATGTCTCCACAAAACGTTTAACAAATATGTTAATATTGTTCCCCACATACTCATGGCTCCACAGACTCGAGAAGAAGCTAAACAGCGTTCTTCAGCTCCTCCTGCTCGGTCTTCTCGTCTTCCTCCGTCTCTACAAACTCGATCAGAGTCTTAATTCAGTTCACCTCCTGAATTATTCATGAGGATTCATCTGCCGTTGGTGTTTGGAGGGTTTGTTTCTTCACACCTTCCTGAGCTTCATATCAGCGCGTGAACATTAAAGCCTCTGTTCATGATAATGTTGTTTTTCAGGCTGTTTGATTCTGTTACTGCAGGATTTATTGGAAACAAATCCAGTTTGAGTCTCTTTGGACGGTTAATGAAGCATCTGCTAACCCGATCAGACATGGAGACGCCGAAGTGATCACGTTCAGACGTTCATTTATGTAAAAAACTGATTTAAATTTTCATATTTTAGGAAATTAGTTTTTAGTTTCATCTTTTCTTCATAATTAAATCCAGTTTTACTTTAAAAGTCCGTTTTTCATGTAACCTTGTGTGTTTAGAGGAGATGCTAACAGATGGCTGCTGGATTTAGATTCTGATCCGGGTCGGGTCAGGAACGCAGCAGAACATCTGCTGGCTTCTGTTCTGGACCTCAGCTGGTTCTGACCGGCGTGTTTCCTTCATGGAGATTGATTCTGGCTGTCCTGCAGCAGCTGTGGGAATCCGACCCGTGGCAGATCTGCATGAACTGTGGGGTCATCACCGCGGCGGTGTTTCTGTGGAACCGCCGCTCTGAGGAAACCTGCAGCATCTCCAGACGTCCATCAGAATCTTCTGTTCTCCTCCCGCTGGTTTCAGGATCTTTGAATTCTTCTTCCTGTTGTAACCAGAAGTTTTGAAGGATTTTCTTGTTAAGTTGAACCATCGACTCATTACGTCTGTTACCATGGTGACGGGGGCGGGACCTTTCTCTGGTTCGTTTAAGTGACACTCAGAGATGAAACCAGCCCAAATATCTCCAAGAAACTGCAGATATTTGGAGATGACCTTATTTTTATTCAAGATAAGGTTCAATATTATGTCTTGAAACCAAAATCCAACATCGTCCTCTCTTGATGGATGAAAACACCTGAAACTTTACAAAACCTCAATTCTAGGAAGAATTGTTTTTTTACTGCAAATAATCAAATAATTAAGATCTAACTGTTATTATTTTTTATATCAAGGATTTAGAGTTCATAGATTCAAGAAAATGATCAAATAATGGACAGAAGCAGACAAAGTACAAACAAAACGAAAAAAAATACTTTTTAAAAACAGATGAATCTCCACTAAATTACAAAGTTCCAAGGATTTAATCATAATTATGTGTCATATCTCCTATTCGTCAGGAACTAGTGGAGTAAGACCCAAAAGTAAAACATTTAATTAACAAACTGAAACGTGACAAAAACTCACGGAGTAACAAAAACAGGAGACAGACGGAGCCGACGACCTGAAACCAGACAGAGAGTAATTACCTGAAATGAAGACAGCTGTGGATCAGGATTAACCTGGAACTGATGTGACTGAGGGAGGAAAGTCAAAACAGATACAAAACAGGACAAAAGTCCACAATCCTCACACAAACCAAAACGTTCAAAGCTACAAACCTTCGTAAAACCTGCGTTTGGGGAGGTCGGCATCATTTCTGAGGAAAAGTCTGAAAGCAGAAGAGCCAGAAACAAACAAATAAACACAGACACAGACTGTCAACAGTTCTGCACTTTACTAAAACACTGGCTAGCTGTCGCTCACAGCGCCCTCTACTGGACACGTGGAAGTGGCGTCCACGTCTTGTTCTATCCCTTGTTTTGCGTTATTTTCTGATCCAGTTTCTGCCTCTGAAGAGTTATCAGATTTTTAACCAAAGCAAAACACAAACTCTGTGGTCACGACCTCAGAACGTGAAGACCAAACCGTCTTCCGTTAGTAATTCATAACCTTTCAGAGCGATTTCCGCCGCTGGTTCACGTCTGTCCCCGCGTGGCGACACGCTCCAGAACAAAGAGCAGAGTGAGATATCAGCTCCTCATCTCCAGAAGCTGCTGTCATTAATTAAAAATGTGGTTATCTCCTCCGCTCTGCCCTTCATCATTAGCAGCTCCCGCGCTTCACGCAGACGCTGCAGGTCGCCGTCAGGTCATCCGAGGACGTGGTCAGGCTACATCAGCTCACCTGCAGCTCGCCACGCCGAGCAGAGGCGTGTTGGCAAACATCACGTCTGCAGAGTTCTGCTGGCAGAGAACCGTCAGTGTGCTCAGAATACAGAACACTAATCTGTTGACTTTACCAGCAAAGATTTCTGACGTCTTAGAGAGATGTTAGTATAGAGTTTATGATGGTAATTAGCTCTGAGTTAGAATATTATTTGCTTTGAGGGATTTAAACAAAATGAAGCATCAGGAACATGAAGAACCGTTAAATAACATTAAAGTATGAGCTCTGCTGTATCACAGATTATTGATTAAACGTTCAGAAGCAAACAAATGGATTTAGAGAAAATATCACTTTACTGTAATCTAGTTTAAGAAAAAAACATTGGATCAGAATTAAGCTTTTTTATCATTTATCTGTAAATAATCTGACATTTTTTTTAAATAAATAAAGAAGACGTTGATGTTCTATTGGACATCATTCTATGTCTGGCTTCACATTCGAGTCTGCATGTGAACATATGCTAAACATGACCTGGAATGACCCCGCAGATCCTCCTGCACTTGAACCCTGAGGCAGCTGGAGGTCCGTGAGGCTGGCCGCCGCGCGCCCGCCGCCGCCAGACGGGCCAGACGATCCTCGCAGCCGTTCTGCGGCGGGAGATGTTTGACCTGACAGTAACTTCCTGGTTGAACAGGACGTCGGGCATCATCTGCAGCCAAGCTGAGCCTCAGCTGCTCGTTTGTGTGTTTTTGTCTGAGGACCGACCCGGATGTGAACGCACCGGGTCGGTCCAGATGACCCGGTTCAGCTCAGGAGCTGTTTATCCTCACAAGGTTTCTAAATTCAGGAAATAAAAAATATAAATCTGTTTTCAAGTGACTGTTGTTTCACAGTTTTCTTTAGAGTTACAGTGAGTAACTTTAGTAATGATTGTACTACTTAAAGCAGTTTTTAACAGTAAACTTTCTACTTTCACCCAAATATATTTATGAGGATAAATAAACATTTTCACTCATGTTACGTTTGCCTAACCATCTAATTACTTTATTTTTTTTGTAGCCTTTTGTACAGTTTATTCTAATAAACTATGAAACAAATGCAGAATCGGTTTGAACAGAAAACTTTTAAAAACGGAAGTGTTCTGCTTCAGATCAACAATCGTCATCCAGGTGTGATGCTGACAGATTTGTTCATAAGCTGCAGCGACGGGACGGTTTTTCTCCACCAGAAGTTCTGAGCCCTCCTGCGTTTCAGGAAAATAATATTCTAAACAGGAAGTTCCTTTTCTTGTTTTTTCCTTTAAAACTTTTATTTTTGCAGTTGAGTTTCAGACTATAAACTGTGAATTCATGAATCCAAATAACGATTGACGGATCAAACCACGATTCTTACATTCAATATATGTTTGTAGAGTTGCTATGTCTATGTACTGGATTTATTAAATTAAAATATATGTATCAAATCACCGTTATTTATACCTTTATTGAAAACAGGAGATCAGAATCAACTAAACTGATAGAAACACAAAGATTTAGACAGAAAAAAATCTGGATCATTTAACAACAAATCTTGAAAAAGTTCTCCAGTTTTTACATCCTCAGAGTTCTGCAGCTCTTTACGTTCTAAAGCGTTACATTTTGGAGCAAAGTCGTTGTGAAAATAAATAAATAAATATAAATCAATAAATGAAATGAGAAGCTGCTTTTCTCTGCTGCAGAATCATCTGGAATCTTGTTTATTATATAAACTCTTGAAGATTTATCGCAATCAAAACTTCATTTTCATTTTTTTCAACTACAAAAAACCCCCAAAACATTCCACTCTCCGGGCAGACGCTCTACCACGCTGCCACTGAGCTGGTCTAAGCTAATATTTGGTGTTTCGTACGAATAAAGTGTTTATTTTTGTATCTGATCACATAAAAGTCTGCTAGAAAATTAATTCTAAGACGTTTCCAGAGTTCGATGTTGTAGAATTTATTTTGAAAAGCTTTTCATTCGTCTGCACAGGAATCTATAAAGTGTTGAATTTATGCTGCAAACTTTCGGTTTCCTTTTGCTGGACGGTCGGTGGTCTGTCGTATTCCTACGCGTTTACCAGAACGTAAAGGACAAACGTGATTTTTCCACCGGATTCATTCAAACCAATCTTGTGTTTTTTTCTCTGTGCTGGTGGTTTCTGTCTCCATCCATGCATGGACTCCATTCCCGCCTCCATCATTCAGAATGATCCGCTAACAAGGACTGCACATAAACACGGACGGTGAAGGTTTGCAAAGCAGAATTTCTGACTAAAGCGGCGGCGTGTTATTTATAATGCACGGGTCACATTTCCACGGTCTGTGAGCGCATGTGTTCCTGCACGGACAGCAGCTCAATGAGAGCTGAATAAAAGCCAGGGATTCAGTTAAAGTATGCTAATGGGCTGCTTTGAGGGAAATATGTATTCAGAGAAAGCAGCCAGGACTCCATGCATCAATAAATGACTTTGGGGGCTCTGCTGCCTCTCAGGGATGCTGATATATCACAGGTGGAGGGAGAAGGAGACTGCAAACGAGAGTTTATGTGGAAGATCTGTGGAGGAAAGAGAGACGAGATGAAGCGGCTGCAGCTCCAAAACAGTCTCCTGTGAAAGCTGATGAGTCATGCAGCAGGAAGCTTTGGTTTCACGTCACAGATAAGAGTCGCTTTTCCTCAAAGGAATCCGGATCCTGATTGTGTTTTAGGAGGACGTGGATGAAGCTGCTGCTGACCTGCAGACTCCTTCTGTCGGCTCCAGCAGCTCCTCACAGATGTGAGTTCAGGTTTCTCCTGCTGCTTCCATTCATCCTGATCTTCATCTCGACTTTGCAGAAACTGACCGAGTGGGAATTTAGTCAGAATCAATAAAAAAAAAGTAACAGAATTTTGGAAGGAAACAAAAACTGAAATAAGTTTTCCTTTTATTTCGTTTTTTTCTAATTCATTTAGTTAGTAAAAAGACTCCCTGATATGCTTTTTTTAATAATAATTTATTATTTTATACTACAAAATACATGTAGTTTCTATGGCTTTCTGTCAATCTGGTTTGTTAAGTAAAAAAAGTCAGAATCCGAATTCTTCCGAATCCTCCTCTACTCCTACATTCATCCCTCCAAACGAAGAGTTATGAAAAAATAATACGCGTGCGTGAGACGACCAAGGCGGACACAGGTGCATGATGGTTAGTTTCTTGCACCAACGTCACATGCAATATCGCGAGAAAGGGGCGGGTTCAAGATGACTTACCTAAGAAAACTGATACTGCGCTGGCTGCATCCGCCCATGGACTACAACACATTGCATTGTGGGAAAAGGGGTCCTGACACTTTCTGTAGTTCAACGTGATGCTGATACAGAGTGACTGGCACTAAATGTAGGAAATTTGCGTGTTTCGTAACTCTTTCTGGAATCACTGATGAAAAAATAAGATTTTAATATCATCTGTGGTTATGTGTTATTGTTCCCTTTGAAAGTTTATTTTAATTTCATTTTTTTTTTATTTCTTTGGGACAGTGCTCACTAAATGTTCCCCACAGCTATTTTTTGTCTGTCAAAAATGAATATAAAAGCACAGATCACAGTAAGGAGGAGAGGCATATTGATGTCGGACGTTACTAACCTTTGATGACATCATCAATAGTCGCCTCTCATCGATGTTAACATGTAGCTGCCAGCACTCGAAAAATACATAACAACACTGATTTCACAACTTTAAAAGTTGTTACTTACATTTAAATGTAAACTTCTGAGCCTCAGAGCACAGACGTGAAGAAATGCATTTCTCCTCCACGCCACAAACGCAACGCGGAACCTCTACTGGTGGAAGAATAATAAGAGAAAGTCCCAACAACTTACTCTTAAAAAAAAAAAAAAAAAAAACAGGTTTAGACACCACTACCTGTCCAAATGCCCCTACAATGGGAGGGGTAGACTCAGCCAGAGAGTGACGGTTTGATGTTTTTTCAGGGATTTTTCTGCCTGGTTGGTTGTCACTGAGTTGGGCAGAAAACATTCAAGTTAAGGACATAGTTCAGTAAAACTCTCATGAAAAAAGAAGCTGCTGTAGACTCAGGAAACATCTGAACAAGACTCCAGAACAAATTTTACCCCACTGCAGTAAACATGGTAAACTAGGAAGCATTAGAACTCCACCTCTTCCTGGAAACTGGGACACATTTCCCATATTTATTATTTCTATTATAATTTTTCTCTAGATTTAACCATTTTAACACCTATTGAGTATCCTGGTTTGTATTTGATTTCATTTCCTGGTTTTAGTTACCAGTACTCCTATGTATCTTTATGGATTATTTATTATTCTAGAAGCAAGTTTTCACCTTAAGTTGATTTAAAGTATTGTTTAAAAAGTGTTGCCATGACCAGGAAAAACTTTTAATTTCATGGTACCGAATACTACTGAATAAATTATGTTTTGCCTCACTGTATGAAAGACTTCCAGCTGGACACAAATTTAATTATTAGTTTCTCCTTCTTGATCGATTTTCAAACAGTCCAAGCACCTGATTGGTCGAATTTCGACTAGTTTAACTTTAACTTTGCCTTCATTGGACGCCTGTAAATGGACTTAAAACCATGCGTAGAGACGTGTGAACACGAGAGTTTGGAACATGGAAACTGAAACGCACAGTTATGTACACGAACTGACGGAGTGGAGGAGATGACAATCAATTTATTATTATATATAATAGACAAAGTTTGAATGCTTGATGAAATTCTTTCAGGCTTACAGTTTATGTTTCTGTAAAACAGGACAATGGTGGTATCTTCATTGTTTTTTGTCTAATACTTTGTTTGTAAAGTAATTCCAACGACTTGAGTTGTTTCATTTTAATATGTAATATGTGAAAAAATCACAGCATTCATGAACATTTTAGCAGCTGTGGTCTTATGATCCAGAAATAGGACAAAATAACTTGATCTGATTACAGACTCTTGGCTTAAGATTCAAACTTCAGATTAGAATCGATCAGGATTCCAAGATACTTGAATTTTGACACCCGCTTTTGGTCTTTTGATTATAGATTAAGAAAAATAAAACATTGCAACTGTTTTATTTAGGCTTAGTTTCAAACTCGACTGATTTAACCGTTTGTGATATCAGACACTGACTGTGTACGTTTCTCAGCACCGTGAGTCATGTTTTCACCATGTGTGTAAATCACTGTATCGTCAGCATACGTTTGAATAGAGTCACTGGAACAAACTGAAGGAAGATCATTTATTTAAAGGGAACAAGCAGAGGTCCTAGAATGGATCCTTGCGGCACACCGGTACCCAAACGGAGAGGAGGGGAGAGATAATCATTCAACCTGACTGACTGTAGTCTATTAGACAGACATGAGTCCATCCATTTTATTTGAATTTAGTTTGTTATTTCATGATTTCTTTAAAAATAGAAATACAGCACCAACTACACCCCCTTCATCCAATGACTGCTTGACGTTTTCTATGAAAAAACGATTGGAAGTAACCGTTTAAGGGCTCGTTACTGACTCCGATGTTGGTGGGAAGGCAGCTTTAAAGAAGCAACACAAGTTTGGAACCACAATCATCACGTTAAGGTCCCTGGGTTCAGGTTTCTGTCCGGTTCCTCTCTTTCCTTCAACTCCTGCATTATTTAGATCCTCGTTCAAAATCTCTTCTCGTCTTTGACAACTTTCTAAAACTTTTTTCTCTCAGCTGTTTCTGACATGATTGACCTTTCCTTTACAAGAAAATAAAAAAACAGACATGCTGCAAAGAAAAAAAGCCTCAGGCAAGAACTCTCCTGGAAAAGGCATGTTTTTCTTCCAAAGACAAACCAGCCAGACGATGACAAACCAACTCACGCTAACTAGACACGGACAGAAGAAACGGCTTCTGATTTGACCTTCGGCCTTGTTAGTCTCTGAAAGTGACAGACGTCCACATGTGCAGGAGTCGCTAAGTGTTGAGGACGCCGCCTCACGAGTCGGAGGAAGAGTCTGCAACCTTCATCACCGAAAGAGTCATTTGAGGATTTCTGTCTCAACAGAAGCTGCAACTTCACCCAAATACACCGTTCTGTGCTGCTGTTATTTTAAATGTTTGGAATAAAAGCAGAAATATATGAAGAAAAGATATTTAAGTTTGAAATCATTTTGACAAAGGGTCATTGTAGCTCTGTATGAAATTCAACATCATTATCGGATCATCCATTTGAAACATCACAGATGCACATTCTCATCACCTGAAGTCTACCTTGATCTGACGACCTTTGACCTCCTTTCTATTCTGTTTCCTGAATATTAACAGGATATCCGAGTATTCTGAAACTTGTTCAGGTGATGGTGAGACCAGAGGTGATGAATTCATAAACATTTATTTTAGTTTGGAAAAGAATGAAAATATATATAAAATATTAGAAGTGGGTTTTTTAACATTTTGAACGAAATTCTGAAAAACTTGAAGTAAATAAAGAAAATTAAATCCTTCAAACATTTTAGGGACAAAGAGATAAAAACTTGTCTTCAGACTACGACTAGTTGCTTTTCTGGTTTTGTTTGAGCGTTTCAACATAACATCAGAGCTTCTGGTTTCCATCTCGACCTCGTTTTTGAACCTCATGCCGGCGGCGTTTGTAGTAGGACTCCAGCGACCTGCAGCCGCTTTGTGGTGGAATCGTTCTTTTCTCTCCTCAGATCCGCAGACACAAAGAGAACCAGCCTGTGAAGGTGTTTGTCGGAGCTCAGGCCCCGCCTCCCTCATCAGAGCTAATGTTTAACATAAACTTTAAATACGGCCTTCCTCTGCATGAACACTGCTCACATCACAGCGTTCCACCTGCCGGAGGTTTCTCCCTGCTAACGCGGGGGCAGAAATTACACGTCAGCCGCGTTGTCAGAATGATTAATTTGCCTCTGCATCATGACATAGTAATCCTTCTCGCAATGGTGCGATCAATCACGCAACGCCCAGTGGGCTGCTGTGGTGCAGCTGAATGCCGGGGCGAGAAGGCTCCTCCTGTAATACAGTCACAACAAACAGCTTGATAGAGTCTGGCCGCCTGGCAGGAGCTGCAGGATGACGGAGGCGGAATCCTGCAGGAAACGCCATGGAGGAGACGCCGCCGGAGTTACATTCAAGAGCAGAAATGCACATTCATGAGACGAAACAGAAGAACTCTCAGACTGAAAACATCTGAGGATGATGAGGACAAACCTTTTGGTGTTTGGATTGCAAGAGTTCTGAGAATCTACCACCCTGCCTGTTCACTGATGGCTACTGATTACCTGGACCAGGTGTTTTCATTCAATCAGATTATGGAGACATCTGATTGAGATAACAACTAGCAGGTCTTGGAGATCTGGAAAACAGTCAATCTGGAGGACGAGGATTGAGTCTCAGACAGACAGGAACATTTTCATACTTTTCTCTCCAGTTTAGACTCAGAGTTTAAAGCTTCATAGAAAAATAACTGTAAAAGACACAAAAACTATTGCAAATATGCACAAAATATAAATCTGGTAAACAGGTGAGCTGCATTTCGACCGCCCTGCCGCTGCACCACAGCCGCCAATATTTTTAATTAAATGGAAAATAGTTTGTTAAAATAAAAACCTCTTCAAATTAAAGCCGCAAGCGGCGTTGGATGGCCCGCAGTCGCTACCCGCCCACTCCCTCGCCGCTCGCTCATACGCACCAACGCTGCCCTTGACGCTGACCTTTGACCCGAACTCACCTGCTAAGCAGCCACTATGCACCACTAACCCCCCCCCCTCTTCCCCTTACTGTATAGCTGGACTGTGATGTAAGTGAGAAATTGCTTAATAAGGCACTTTTTTCAAAATGGCGCCTTTTCTGTTAGTGTTATCTCCATAGCAACCATTTTATGTTTTGTTCGCCTGAGGTCACCAAACAGATTGACGTTAGTTTCACAAGAATCGGCCAAAGTACATTTTTGGAATTCCTTAGCAACGGAGGTTGTTTGCTAACCACGCCCACATTCCTTATATGTCCATATTCAATGTTATAATACCTGTTACAGCTTAAGCCTGGGATCAACATATTAAAGTCTCATAGCAATGCATTGAAATATGAGCGTCTATAAACACTACGCCGCTTTTGCGAGCTCGCCACGCGCACGCCGTTCAAAATCTATAGCTTGTAATACCATATATTTTATGCCATTGGTTTCCCAATGATGACAAAAGTGTTTGGAAACGATTGATAAATGTCCCTAAAAGTTACATTTGAAGCTGGTGCTAACAGTGGTTTTTTAGGACAAATCAAGATGGCGGCCCTTCACAAGGTCAAAGGTCAACGAAACGTTAGGGGTCGTTGAAGACTAACCCCAGTGGCATGTGGGTATCGGTATCGATTCTATACCAAAACCAAGCTCGACGAGCCGCTTTTCTCCTTCAGAATCTTCTGGAATGATCCTGTTTATGTTTGAAAAGTTACAGTAAATCAAAGAGCATAAACACTGGAGCTCCGGTGTTAAAGGTTACAGAATTCTTACTGTTCCAATTTTGGTTTTTGGTCGTCTTATCAATTTATTTTATAAAGATCAAAGCATTCCACTCACTGGTTTTTTGGTCTCTTAAGTAGAAAAACATGAAAACTGAAACAAAAACAGTTGATTTTAATCAGATTAAACTTTATTTATGAGCAGAAACTTTGATTCTGAGTCAACAAAAAGCCGATGCTCTCATTCCAAACTCAGAACTAGAGAGATGTTTGTTTTATTTGTTTTCAATGCAGTTTTTATGAGTTTACAGCTTAAAAACAGTTCAAACCCTGCAGTCAAAGTCCAAATACAGAAAATCTTCTTATGGATCATCAGAGTGTAGCTGCTCTCTGGTCAGACGTC
>NC_050521.1:27719512-27722557 GCF_002922805.2 Oryzias melastigma | reverse complement strand
TGAGTCAACAAAAAGCCGATGCTCTCATTCCAAATTCAGAACTAGAGAGATGTTTGTTTTATTTGTTTTCAATGCAGTTTTTATGAGTTTACAGCTTAAAAACAGTTCAAACTCTGCAGTCAAAAGTCCAAATACAGAAAATCTTCTTATGGATTATCAGAGTGTAGCTGCTCTCTGGTCAGACGTCTCTGACATTTGTTCTCAGGAACTGCAGAAAACTTCAGAGCAGAGATGTTCCTCCTGACCCGGCATTGGGAAACACGTGCAGCAACCCCCCCACGTCCCACCACCACCACCCACCGTCCCACCGCTAAGCTAAGCTTTATTGCTCATAAATTACATATTGATCCAGCGGAGGAGGGGGTGGATCAGGGAATACACTGATCCACAGGATTGACTTCTTCGTTTTCTCTGCAAGACACGGATCGAAACCCGGCTGTTCTCCTGCGCCGGCGTAAGCTGCTGCCTCCTGGCATCCTCAGGCTGCGGCGTCTCACCAGATGATGTTTTACATCCACGCCGAGCTGCAGCCGGAGGAGATCCACAGCAAATCCTTCAAGATCCAGAGTCAAACCACAGTTTTAAGAACTGCTTTTCTCTCAGACTTTATTTTGTTTTTTTGTGTCCGTCCCAGAAGGTAGTAGATTTACTTTCAACCGTGTTGTGCTTGGGTTATATCTAACTCTCAGTGTTTGTGTGTTCACTTTACTGGGATCAATTTGATACAGAAAACTCAGATTTGTATTATCCAAAGACAAAAATGAGGATCAGAGATCCTGAAGACTGAACATGTGTAAAAACTCTTTTATTAGCTAATGAGGCAAATTCGATTTAATCAGTTTTCTTTAAGCCGTCATAGACATGAATATATTTGAGGAAAACCAGGAATCGTCGAATACTGCAGTTCCTTTAAAAACCAATAGAGGCAGAAAGAAGTTGTTCTTCGTTTAATCCAATGTAAAAAAATAACACCTAAAAACATGAAAGTACGACAGAGTATTAGAGATTTATATTAATACATTTACGAGAAAAAAGTCATAAATTCCTTTTTAAGTAATAATTACACAACTTTATTAACAGTTACAACTTTTCTCTCTTAAATTTACAAGGTTTAAAGTCGTAACTAAAAAAATATATTTTGTGAGTAAACTGGCCCTAATACTATGTCGTATAAAAGTACTTTTTCCTTTATCATTTTGTATTTTCTAATCCGTCACAATTAGTTTATTTGATTTTATTTTGATTTTAATTATTTATATTTTATTACCTCGTCAAAGGAGCTTCCTGTTTAAAAACTGTTTAAAAAAACACAAGTCAAATCGGTTTAATTTGCAATCAGTGTTCAAATTCACAATAAAACAATCTGTATCTGATTTATTATGATCGATGACCCAAAGCAAAAATGACATCTTTCTGCTCGTTCTCTGCTCAGGGCCTTTTGCTACACAGAGTGTTCATCTTTACATGGTGGAACTCTGTATCACGACACCTTTCAATGTTTAAAAACTGTTGCTGTTGAGCAACTTTTTATTCATTTTATAAAACTGCATTTTAAATGTGCACAAAAAATGTATTATTGGATGCATTGAATACCATCCATAATCCATTCTGATTCTTTTATGACTTTTAAATAATCGACAATTGAAAAATTATTAAGATTTAAAGTAAAACTAATAAGCGGAACCAAACAAAGAGCTTTTTTCTCTCAGGCATTTTTCAAGAGATACACAAAAATGACTGAGTGTGCATTTTGTGTCATCCAACTGGCAGCATGCTGTTGCCTATAGTATCAACGGTCAGTTGCCTTTGGATAAAAGTCATGCGGTGTGTATGTTCTGCTGCACCACAACTAAAAATGTAAGGAACACATCTGCAAAATCACATAATATGGTTCCGTCTGGATGAGGAGAAAGTTGTTAGAAACAGTTCGGGTGCTCCCGGCGCAAGTTTACCTTCAACAAGTTCTGCTGCGAGCTCTTCCAACGGTCAAGATAACATCTTGGATACCATAAAAACAGTAAAGACAGGAAGCAGAGCTGGAGGTAGCAGAGATGAAGATGCTGAGGTTCTCTTTGGGAGTGACCAGGATGGATAGGATCAGGAATGAATACATCAGAGGGACAGCACATGTTAGAGGTTTTGGAGATAAAGTCAGAGAGGCCAGACTGAGATGGTTTGGACATGTTCAGAGGAGAGACAGTGAATATATTGGTAGAAGGATGCTGAGTCTAGAGCTGCCAGGAAAGAGGTCTAGAGGAAGACCAAAGAGGAGGTTTATGGATGCAGTGAATGAAGACATGAAGGTGGCTGGTGTTAGAGTGGAGGATGCTGAAGACAGGCTTAGATGGAGGAAACTGATTCACTGTGGCGACCCCTGAAGGGAAAAGCCCAAAGGAAAAGAAGAAAAAGGATACCCTAAAAACACCATCGTCAGAAAGGCTACACAAACAGCAGTCAATTCGAGCTTTTATATAGCAAAGGACTCGAGACTGTTTTCTTTAAGATTGTCGAGTTCAGAGAAAACTTTTCCCTTTTCATGCTGTGAAACATTTTTGATTACCAAAGAAAACATTTTTATGTCAGAATTTGTATCTTCTTAATAAAAGTTAAGCAAAGATGTCGACCTTGACTTTGCCTAAAAACCTTTACCTTCAGTGGAGAAGGGTAAGTAATACTGGTCTAGTAGAGTATTGTGATAAAGAAAAAAAACATTTCTAAAAGAATGCAGATTCAGGATGTGTTGATAGCGTCTCATAATCGAATCATGAGGCGCCTCAACGGTTGAGGAACTATTGGTGAATTCCTAACACTGGTCCTTCCCAGCAAAACGCAGGATTTTCAGCTCAGCCTAATGTGTTGAAGGTTTGTTTGTCAAAGTGTGCGTCTTCTCCAGGTAAAGGTCACGTTTGGATTCTTCATGAAGGTCAGTGTTTGAGGTCTAAAAGTCCCTCCACGGTTCTCAGAGGAAAAGGTTGAGCAAACATGAGAAATAGAATGTAAAGAAATATAAATTCTGTCCAGGGACCGCCTCTCAAAGCTGTGTCT
>NC_050521.1:27706153-27717417 GCF_002922805.2 Oryzias melastigma | reverse complement strand
ATCGTGATGATGTAGCTCCTGGGGGGGATCAGGCAGGACTAAGGGTGATTCAAAAAGTATCATGAATACAGAAACAGCAAAGATCCAGATTGCATGTCTTAAACCAAAAGGTAATTTAAAGGTGGTGGAATGTGCTGCTGTGGAGTTCATTGTTGAAGAGACACGAGGCAGTTTACCCATCAGAGGAATGAGAGCCATCACTGGCTTTCAGAGGAAGGGACGATGTACAGCTGAAGGGAAAGTGGACCGAGCTAACGAGTTGAACCCATTGACTGTATAAGAAAAAACTGGACTGAGCAAGCCCCCCCTACTTCCGTGTTCCATATAGGAAGTACCACTGGGTTGTAAAAAGACCAAAGTCCCATTGACTTCCATTGAGAAACAGACAGTTATTTCTCAGTCATTTTATATGTCAGAATAATCATTCTTCCTCTGCTGCTTTCTGCTTAACTTCTTTTTCCTAATCCTAATTTTTTTTCAAAGATTTTTTTCCCATTATCACAAGTTATAGAGTTATAGAGGTAGCCAATGGGAGCAGACTTTATCAATGAGTCCATGAAGACCTTTTAACACCTACTTTACAATTCAACAATGTCCTACCAATCATTGTCCTACTGTTGTTTTCCTCAATGGAATGTACCGATGCAGCAGTTTGAAACAACAAGAGGAGCATGCTGTCAAGATTTTTAGATGAGGATTTACTCTGGAGAAATAGATTTCACTCTGAGGTTATGTGCTTTGGACTTTCTTATTTTAACGTTTGTTTTTCACTGTTTTGACTGTAGCTTATAAATTCTAAGTTGCGTATCATACGGAATGGTACAGCTCCTCCATAAAATCACCAACCAAAGTTTCATCTTCTTCACTTTTCCAGCTTCAGCCTGAATTAGACGCAGCCGTCTGAGGAGCGCGAGACAAACTTGAAAGGACCTGGTCGTATTTTCAAACAGAAAAAAGATCCAGCTGTTCACTTGTTAGGATGGTTATTTATTTTAAATACCGCTGAACGCGCTTCTCACGTGCATCTGATCAGACTGTGACGTGAAGAGACAAGCTCCAGAGCTGAAGAGCAATCAAATTTGTAGTAACATTTTCAATTTCAGAATTTCAAGCAGAACTAGTATTTTTTTTGTTTGTTTTCTAGTTGTATTTCAATGGTAACTTCTCATTTTCTGCAGGTAAAATCTTCAAAATAAAGCTTTTTTATTGATGAGCGGCAGAGGCTATAACAGTGTGGTTTATGCCTTGATCTTTGAAGGTTCCCATTGATCAGGTGACGTTACACTGATGTTGAGTCACGGTATTTGGGGTTGTAAGCAAGTGGCAGAGCATGTAAAAAAGAACTCTCAGCAAATGGGAGGCCAAGGGGGCGGGGCTGCTCTGTACTTACACAATAGTGGTAAAAAAAAAATAAAACTTTAGACCAGGAAAGTCATATGGAAAAAGTTCTCAACTGCCCCATTTTTAAAACCAATATATCAAAATGTAAGACTTTAAATGCTTCTTAAGGCCTAAATTCAAGTCTCAAGACGTTTTAAAACCCCGCGGGAGCCCTGCTCTCAGCAAATGGGAGGGGAAGGGGGCGGGGTTGCTCTGTGACAACAGTCCCGCCCACAACTCAGAGGTGAATTTCTGATAAACTACTGCAGCCCTGCAGAAAAAGACCTAAAATATTTGATTTTGGCTGAAAACAATGTAATTCAAAGACCCCTGGGAGCGCCTTGAAAATAGATGAAAAGATGAGCAGAGTAGAACTTTAAAGTTATGTTTTTCATCTTTTCTCTGTCTTCCAAATGGTGTTGTAGGTTCAGTCTCCAAATCATAAAAACGCTGTTGAACACTGTTTGTTTAGCTTCCAACAAGGATGGTTTTGTCCATCAGTCAGTTCATTACCAAGACATCACAACCATCATCAAGGACCCTCTGTGTGTGTGTTTGAACATGCTGTGTGTATAATTACAGTACACCTCACTGAGGTGTACTTACGCCATCGTGCTGTGCTTCCTTTTCACAAGGATAATATGATTAAGAGACTCCACTGGCGTTTTGTGTATTTGTGTGTGTGTGTGTGTTGATCTGCTGCCAAAGGCTCCATCTTAATATCAGCTTTCTGCAGGACAGAAGCAGCGCGGTGTCCACGGCGTGTCGCCTTCAACCTGAGCCAAATTATCAGCCCACTATCACTGAGAGGGAGGTTACATTAACACTTCCAGATGCGCCATCGCACACCTGACCTGGAGCGCTGGAGGGGGCGGGGCAAGGAGGGGCGGCGTCTGACCCACATGGAAAGCTCTCATCTTTTCATCGATTTCTACAACTCACTCCCTGAATGTAAAACATGGAAACTTCGGATAAAACGCCACAAAGTTTGGACAGTTTTTGATTTTGGCTAAAACAGCATCATTATATTTAAAAGGGAACCGAGAACGCTTTGAAAATATTTTTTGGAAAGATGATCGGAGTGATAAACTTTAACGTCTGTATCTCTAAACACATTTTTGTTTTTCTTTTTTTTAAATTGCATTCGTGTTCAAAACAATGAAATTAACATTTCAGGAAAACTTCTGTAACTCAGAAACTATCAGCTGTTTTATACACGTCACACTCCACCACCTGGTGACGACTGATGAAGACGGAAGGTCTCCGTGTCAGGTATGAAACAATCATGCATCTCACAAGAAAACAATTAAAACAGTTATAAAACTTCTGAAAATTTACCAGAATGCTGCGTTGTAGGGAAATTTGCAGAAACAGATACAAAACTAATATTTATCCAATATTTAAACTTAAAAAAGAGCAATTAGAAAAACGAGGTTGATTATGTGAATCTACAGGTTCTCTGTATCGTAGCTGTAGAAGCTAATCTTTCTTTAACAGTTCTGGTATCGCCTGTCCGTCCTGGGATAGGATCTCTCCTTCATGTGGGAATCCCTAAGGGAATCCCGGGAGGGAGGGTCTAAGGGCAGGGATAACCAGTTTTTGTAGTCTGTTTAGTTTTTAACAACTGTTTATATTTTGAAGCCCAATGAGGCAAATCTCTTTGTGATTTTGGGCTATGTAAATAAAATTGAATTGAATTGAATTAAAAACACGTTAAAATATGCAGATATTGTCATTTTTGTGTATTTAAACGTAGTTTTCCCTTCAGAGTGTCGTCATTCCCTATAAAAGAGGATTGTCTATGTTTGAATCCTGCAGAGCCACAAAGAAAGATTTGATTGACCCTAAGGATGGAGATATTTTTGTAATTAAAGATCAAAGGTAATCCAGCGAATCAGATTTTCACCCAAACAGCCGATCTGGAAAACAATCTTAACAAAGAAATCTAGCTGCAAACGACGCCTCATCATCTGTTACCGGGAAGAAAACAAGCGTCATCGTTGGTTCTCTCAACAGTGTGGATGATGCTCAAACTGGAACATTAACATCTGGACCTGGACCGGTCCAAATGCTCGAGTCCCACAAATCCAGAGAATCTGCAGAGATCTCTGTTGGGATTTGTACCTCGTATGGTTTCATAAATGTCTTTAGGGTTACTAAAGTTCACCTGTAGGTCTTCATGGAGGCACTTTAATGAGGTCACTGTTTCCTCCACAGAGCAGCTGGAGGTCCAAACGTCTGAAAACAGTTTCTCTAATTATTTATGATCAGTTTCATGCATGATAACGCTCCATCTCTGACATCTAGACTTCTTTATTTTATTTCACACATTTGTGCTGAATTGATGTCTCTCCTGGTAATGGAACAGAACTTGGCCCTGCGGTAACAGATTCATTCTGCTGTGTCTCTGACGGATGACCAGCACCAGAACCTTCGCTGGAGTCATAAATCCTCTGAATCTGAACGGTTTGGATCGTTTTCATGCAGCTCCTCTCTGCCCCGGTTCTGGACGCTGAAGTGTGTTTTGGACCTTCTGTCTCGGGTCCAACCGTTCCTGCCGACAGATGGACGTTAAACGAGAGGAGCCAGAACCACGGCGGCGCCTCCAGCTGCTGCCGCTTCTGGAGCCAAACAGCTTCCATGTAAACAAAGGAGTTTCAGTTACATGTTTGCTGAGGAGAAATGAAGCTGAAGCCCAAAAAACGATCTCAGAATGTTTTTACTTCTAAAAACAGAGACAAATAAAGACTCGAAGACTTAGAGCTTGTTTGGCTGCAGGCCGGTTCCAGTGCAGATGAAATGTAATCCCTGTGATTTATGCTTCTGTGTAATTCCTATAAATTATGGTGGAATGGGCGCGAGCAATCCTCTTTCTGCCTGTCAGCGCCACGCTGTCAGCCGTGTTTTCTTTCTTTATGTCCTCCACCGACAGCAAAGCGGCGTCGTAAAGAAGCAGCAGCTTTGAGGACGCTGCGTTTCTGCCACGCCCCCTCAGAGCGCAGGAACCACCGAGTCCACCTCACTGTCCACAGCTGTCGCTCATTCCATCAGACTGAAGAACTATTCCTGCTTTTTTTTTAACGTTTTCTTTATAATTCATATTTTTTCAATTTTTCTTGCATAAAAGTAGGCGGAGCCTGATGGATGCCACATTTAAATGTTTGACAGATTTCATGCTTTCAAGTGGTAGGGGTGTGGCCTTCCAAAAAGCTCACTCCTGATTGGTGAGAGTGGTTGCCATAGAAACTCAGAGTGATCCAGACCAATCACTGCTGACTGTCAGCGTCAGAAAAATGGCGCCTGAAGTGACTTCACTGTTTTCTATACACTGTTAACAGTGAAAAATTGGATCAATTAACAAAAAATCTGCAGTCTGTTACATTTAAAAATATTAGTTTTTGTCAAATTACATTTTCGATTTGAGTTAACCCTCAACACAATATTTTAATTTGTTGAAAACAATTTTAATTGTAACAAATTAGAGAATTTTTGTGAATTGATGCAATGTTTCACCGGTTTGCATTTGACAATATTTTCATGGACTGATCCAAACGGGGCCAAAGCTGGAATTTTTAAGCTTCTAGTTTCAAATCTATTTTCAAAATAAGATGCTAATACAATAATTTTGGTTTTAAAAAAAAGTATAAAAATATCATTTGATTTTTTTTTCAAATGATGAAGATTTAATGAAATAAAGTTGTTGATTTACAAAACGTTCCATAAAGAAAACATTACATCATTTTTTATTTTATTTTACCATCAATCCAGACTTTGATTATTTTTCAGGACAAAAACTAATTATCATATTTTGTCTTTGTCCCTCAAATCATCAACTTTATTCGATTGAATCTTCATTTTCTGTAAAACGTTTTAACTTTCTGATGAAGATTTTCCCGTCAAAGTGGAGGCTAACGATCGTACGCTAGCTTCAGCTACGTCTGAGTTTTCTTTGTTCACAGAGTCACCAGATCCAGTTTTGGAAAGTTCACAGGAAGATTTTAGTTTGATTTGACCCTAAGGATGACCCTCTTTCTCCCTCCAGTCCAGGTATTTTTGTGATTAAAGATCCAATGTAATCCAGCTGATCCAGACATCAGATCCTGAGGAGCACGGCTTGTTCCTACACGAGTAAATCACTGGGGATGAAGAGCATCATGTCTGGAAGTGTCTTTCAGAATAAAGTGCTGTCATCGTCTGGTGTGAAGCTAAAGTGAGATCTTCATCAAATATTCAGAGTCCTGATGTGTTCTCTCTCAGCTGCACAAGCTGCTTCATCTGCTGTCAGAACTGTCCTGTTCGCTTCATAACCACAGACTGAGCTGCTTTACGGCGCCGTACGCCACGCTCCAACAGAACACCTCACTGAGGTCACGGAGGAACCAGCACGACCAGAACGCCAAACCCACCGGGGAGGCGAGTGCGGCGCGGAGAAGCGTTTCTGGCCCAAACATCGCAGTTAAAGTCTGAATTATTTCAGTTTTCCATGTTTCTACAACTTCCTCCTTTCTGAGCCAAAACAGAGACGAACACCTTCAGCTGGATGGTTTTGAAGATCAGTCACAGCTGAAGGGGAGGTCAACCATGCAGTCATGTGACCACTTTACTGGAATGTTCTGAAACAAACTTTGATCAGAGAAAGAGAAAGAAACAGACGATTCAAATCTCACTTTTCCTTTTCTTTGGGGTTCAGAGTTTCCAGAATGGTCATTTATACACAGTAGGACAAAAAAAGGTCAAAAAGGTCAAATCTCTCCACAGATTCTACACTAGATTGACTGTCTTTGTTGCCACTTCTTGGTTGCCATGGCGATGTGTTTGGCATAAATGTCCTGCTGGTAGATCCATCCATAATTCATCCTTCCTTCACACGGATCAGTCGTCCTGTTCCTTAAGCAGAAAAGCAGCTCTGTACCATGATGTTTCCACCACCGTGCTTCACAGTGAGTGTTCTTGGGATGCAGTTCAGCGCTCTTTCTCTTCCAAACACGGCGAGTTTAAACCGTTTAAACCAAATAGACCCGTTTTGGTCTCCTCTGATCAGGTGACCATCTCCTGATCATCCAGTTGGTCTCTGGAGAACTTTAGACGGTTCTGGACGTGTGCTGGTCTCAGTAGAAGGACCTGTGAAGGATTTCAATCCATGTTGACGTTGCGTGTTGCTATAGTAACCTTTGTTACTCTTCAGCTCTGTTACGTCCTGCTGCTCCCTGACCCTTTTTTCCCTCCAGGCCTTCAGCTCACCTGGCAGGTGGGTCCCTTAATGGCCACCTGGTGTCTACTTAAGGCAGAGGAGGCCAGGCAGGAGCAGAGCAGCAGGCTGGGTTTCAGCTGGTGTGGTGCTGGGTTTGTTAAAGTTCTTTTTTACCCTTTTTGTCCTCAGTAATCGTAGATTGCTGGGTTTTGTTATGATAGTTTGGGGTTGGACCTTGGTAGTCTTGATTTGCCAACTTTGTTTATTTGTTTTCTCACAGTTCTGGATTGTTTCCTCTTCGTTCTCCAGATCATTTGTTCCACCAGGTGGGATCCTTCGTGGCTCTCCAGGTAGACAGAAGATCATCAGTGATCTTGTTTTCTTCCTTTTTCTCATTATGGCTCCCACCGTTGATCTCGTAGATTGGTTCATCTCAGCCTGGTTCTGATGTGAAATCTGGTGTCCTTCGACAGCTCTTTTCATTGATCCTGGTGGGGAGTCTGACTGTTTAGGGATGGGGACAGGTCAACAGGTGCATTATTACAGATAACAGAAGATCAAAGAGCTTTTGGTAAATCTTGCTGTTTTCAGGAGATAAATCCTCATTTTCTGCTCCATTATACAAATACAGTCTTTAAATCAAACAATGTGATTTCCTGGATTCCTTTTACATTCTGTCTGTCAGAGTTGAAGTTCTGATGAACATTCCAGACCAGACTCCGGTTCGGGACACACAAACCCGCCTCCCTGTGTGTTTGTGTATCTGTAGGATGGAGGAAGTGGTTGTGTTGTTTCCTAAAGTCTGGAAAAAGCGTATAAACAGATTCTTCCTCCGTGTTTTCAGGTCAGGAGAAAAGCTGTTTCTGTTTGCTCACGCATCGGAGAACAGAGTGCATTTCTGTGTAAACAGGCCTCTTTCTCTGAGCAACATATGGCTGCTAGTCAAAAGCTTCCTGCTGAAGCCCAATAAGCCCAGGAGTTACGTAACAGTTACTCACTCCGTCTGCGAGCTCCCTTTAATTCTGTCGTAGTCCCAGTCAGTCACAGGAAACAGCAGCTCCGCATCTCCTCTCAGAGCTCCGCCGGGAGGGAAACTCCACGTTGGTTGGCCCGTCAATCACTTCATCGGATCGTCTCTGCGTGAGACGGCGTTCACTTCACGCACATCGTTTCCTGTTTAAGGTCATCAAACAGAAGCTCGGTCAACCACGTCGATGGGATCGGATTCACATCAAACCGCCGTTATGAGAAAGACTCAGTTTTTTTATTTTAAAAGATAGGTTCCCTTTAGTGTTTTATTTATGATTTTTGACGTTTTAGCCAAAATCTAACAACCTAAGTGTCTTACAAAGGCATTTTCATGCTGATCTGAATCCTTTGTTTCCAAAATCTCCCCTGAAGGGGTGTGGTCATTGTTGCTGAGCTGAGTAGCCCCGCCCCAAATCTCCCCTGTCTGATTATGATAGTTCTGTGTCTTTTTGATCCATGGAGATCTTCACTTCCGGCTCAAAGTGATACGGCTGGACGTTTCCAATAAAACTCAACATGTTTTTGTAGCCGCGGTGAATATTTACGCCATCGAGATACAGCTGTCATCATCACGGGCGGGGCTACTACTACCACCAAAAGCCACGCCCCCTCAGAGGAGATTTTGGAAACAGAGGTTTCAGATCAACATGAATAATGTCTTTTTAAGACATTTAGGTTGTGGGATATTGGTTAAAGACTTCATAATCAGAATTAAAACATGACTGGGAACGCTTTTTTAAAGTTGTATTAAGGGACTTAAACGTGACTCACTTATTTTTAATAAAGCCAGTTTGATCCTCTAATGACTTTATGACTCGGGTTACGTTCTGTTTTGTTTTGTAATATCAGCAGATATTAATATCTCTTTTTTTATTGGCAAACAGGTGAGTTTACTTTTCTTTGTCCCACCCAATCATCCTTTAGTAGAGCTTTGACGACGTGGGCGGAGCAAACTTGGATCATTAAGCCCATCCCACTTCAGTCGTCATCTTTAAGGAATCGGAGACGATCTGTCCAGCGTTTAGACGACACAGTTTCCCTCTATATGTGGTTCTTAAGCACCTGTAGATTCATCCGTTAGCCCCTCCCACATCCCAAAACACCTGAAAAACACATTTTGAATTTATTGAAATTTTATTTTGACAACTTTTTTTAGCTACATTTAAGACTGGGTGGAGTTAATCATTTTATTGAATAAAAAAAAGAACAAATAAAAAATAGTGAATTCTAAAAATTTCTGTTCTTTAAATTTTTTATTTCAGGAATTTGATTTTCGTCTCTGTTTTGTCACAGAAAAGATAATCTGAAAATTTTAGTAAAATAAAACACAAGCAGGTTTGGAGTTTAAGTCTAAAAAATATAAAGAAACGTTTCATCTATCTTTTAGAAAATACATAAATTAAAATGAAAAAAGAATTATTTTTCTTTTAGAGAAACATGAAGCTTTTGGCAGCAAAAACACGTTTTGGTGACGAGTCGTTGGCGTGAAAAATGACCCACACGAGCTCCTGGGCCGTGTCCATGTGTGTTTGTGTAGCTGAGGGAAAAAGCTGGCATGAAGACAGCATGTGTGTGTGTGCGTGTGTGTAATTATAGTGAGTGCTTGTGTTGTGCGATTGGTCCTCACAGAACCTGACACTCACATCCACACACACTGATGATGATGGATCTGCTTCCACTGCGGCGCCAAAACCCACAAAAACAAACGCACAAAACTCACCCTTCCCAAAAATCGGATTCTGCGTGTCAGTTAGCACGTGCACGTCACACACACACACGCACACAGCCTCGTGGGCATCACCTTAATGAGAAGTCCTGGCTGCTGCTGCTGCTGCTGGACTGTTGGTTTGGAAGAACAAAAGCACAAAACAGACACACAATGTGTGTTCTCAGCTGCACAGTTTCTACTTTTTGTCTTTTCCTTCAGACGGAAGAAGAAGCTTCAAACCAACACAGACTGTCAGAAATAGAACACGGTGGTGGGAGTGTGATGGTCCGCAGCTGCCAGTCAGACATTTTGCTGAAGAACTTCAGACACAAACCTTTGATCTTCCATAACCTCAAGTTTAAAATGTGTGTGAGGGACGACCAATACAGCCTGAGCTGATGAAGGAAGAGCATCAGATGGTGTGTGGAGTAGAAGAAGTTCAGATACGATGAGGAGTCAGACAATAAGGAGTATTAGTAGTAAAGTATTTTTACTCTTGCATGCAGGAGAAACAGTAAAGTCTCTGTCGCAAACTGAAGCAGGAACTCCTGCATCGTAACTTCTCTGTGACTTCTAACATTTGAGGTTAGCTCAGATGAACTTCAAAAAAAGATTCAAAGTAAAGTGAAGTCGGACTGTGACCGGGACTTTTCAAGTTCATTATACTGTTCAGGCCTCTATAAAGAACCCCAAAGTGGGATTTTGATCTGTTCAAACATTTATGAGTAATCCTCTAAAAACCTGGGCTATCTGCAGCCCCTCCCATATCTACATGCTGATGTCACAAATTGAGAACAGCCCCTCCCAGAAGAGTCTGCTCTGACAGCCCCGCCCCCAGTCTAATACACACACTTTTTCTACTCAGCTAGCGGTGCTCAGACGCTTGCTCCGCCTCTATCCCTGGTTATCCTACCACCCAGTGTAGCGATTGTTGGAGCCACTGAAGGCAGATTTATGGTATCCATATCCATCTTTGCAAAAGTTCAGATGTTTTTTTTCTTCGTGGGGGAAACACAGACACGCTGCCGAGGCTGGCTCATGGATGGCATCATGAAATGGGCGACACCCACAAGCTGCGAAAGGCGGAGCCTCAGAGATTGAGGCGTATTACTTCCAGGTAGGGAGAAAAAGTCAAGAAACTAAGACATTTTACATAAATAATTTGTTCTTTATTGTGCCAAAGGTAATATTTGATTTTATAGTTTACTCTAAAGGACTTTGGGGACACGCCCTTTAAAATTCGCCAGAAATTACTGATGTTTTAAAGACCGACTAATGAAAACTGTATTTTAACTTGTTCTTTTGGTATTAATTTGATGATAGAGGACACATATAAAGAAAATTGAGATTAAAATTACATTTCTGAGTATTTATTCAAATCATGAATCAGGACCAGACGAAAGAATGCTGTTTGAAAAATTTGGTTTTTGTGATGTAGAAAACTCTCTGGGCGGGGCCACAAGCTCCCTGCTCTGCTCCATTCTGATGCATTCCTTTGCAGACAATAGATTTATGGTGGTCAAACCAAACGGTTCACCTGTGGTTTGATGAGAGTGAGGTCTCTCTCTGCAGCAGTGAACTCATGAACGTGATCCTCAAACATCTGTTGAAGCAGAAATAAGCAGCAGGAAGCATCTCAGTGAGTCATCACGCTCACGTTTTACATAATCTGAGTCAGATTAGCTGCCGGACTCGGTGGAGTCTCGGCCTCCTCCTCTTTCCCGGATGCATCTGCTCGCTCTGCCCCACGGGAACACAGCTGGGCTTCAGCCTCCACAGGACAATGAGGAGACGAGGAGGACGAGGAGCACAGACCATCTTTCTGCTCTCATTAGCCACACATGGCTTCTTCACAGAAGTCTTCATGTTGCTGTAATTTAGATGAATAAATCCACAATCCGCTGCAGATGTTTGCTACTGTTATTCTGACCCACAAAGGCGCGGGGGGGGGGGGGT
>NC_050521.1:27670889-27706140 GCF_002922805.2 Oryzias melastigma | reverse complement strand
GGGGGGTTGTTAGCATGCAAACAGAGCAGCTCATGTTTGCAGAGGAAAGGATGCAGCTTTAATACAGCTAATGCAGTCATGAATATGCAGGAATCCTCCAGAAGTGAAGAAGAAGGCAAAAACCATGTAAATCCTGCATTTATCATCGTGTTGATTTGAATGCAGTGTATTAAATGCAAACATTTCCATTCGCCTTGTTAAGCCTGAGGTCAGCAGCCGTGCCGGCGGTGATCGATGAGCTCGCACACTTTGTGCGTCGTCAGCAGTTGTCAGCCGCTCCACAATGAGCCAGAATGACCAAAAATCCATCTGATCGTTTCATCCGCAGCACAAAATATTTTCTTTAACTCCGAGAGCAAAGACACTTCAGGCCAAATAAAAGAGATTTCCTGAAACCTGATTGGAGGAGGAGGTTTGAATGTTTCCTCCTCTGAGGAGAAACATTTTTGACTGTTTATGACAACAAACGTGGTCAGAGTTTAAATGGTAGTAAAAAAAAAAAATCTTCTTTTAGAACATACTTCAAACCCCTTCCCTGTTTATCCAAGCGGGCCACAAGGGGGCAGTACAGCAACGGATTTTAGCATTGATAGCTAAAATCATGCGGTTTTTAAATGCCTTGTTGAGACGTATTTTTTGATTTATCAAGTTCCACTGAGGGTCACAGGAAGCGTGTTTCCTCCCAGAAATATAGCTTATTTACCATACAGCAGTGGATGCAGTTTATTTTTATATCCCATGAGGCTGTTGTCGAGGTCAGCTTCATACATGAACATCAGCATGAAGATGCAGCTCCAAAAGAAAAATAACATTTAAACACGTTTTTCTGTTCGAAATTGTTCGACTGCAATGCATTGTGGTCTATACTCGCTAATCTAATGAGCACCCATGCATGCTAGCTTTTCACAAAGGCTTCTGGGAAATTTCTAGTGCCCTCGATTTTGGAATTAGTGGATTTGGACAGCACTAGATAATGGTGAACGCACTATATAGTGAGTTCGGGGGAATTCAGACATGGAGATCGAGATAAATATAGGCTAGAGTTGCTACGTTAGCTTGTTGCATATGTAAAGTTGGACGCCATATTGGATAGGTCGAGATGTGCAGTTGTACAAACAGATCTGGGAAAAACAAGAATGTGACTTTTACAAGGAAAAATTATTACTGTCAGCTGACAAAAGAGAACTTTTAGGAAGATCTGAGTGAGTTTACTCTCAATAGTGAACGTTTAGACTGATCTTGTAGTCTTTTAAAGTCAATGACAGATGTAGACTATGTCTACGTTTTCTGGCAGGACCACCGATCTTTTTTGTTTTATGGAAGATGACAGTGGTATTTGTATGTGTGTTCAACCTGAGATCAGACCAGACAATCTGCTGGGGATTAGATTACAAAACGAGGGAAAAGAAACTTACCATTTTAGTGATCATCAGAGTTTTTTCCTTTAAAATTAAACCAAAATAAAACATTTTATGGTCATTTTACTGCATCTGCTAAGCCGCGTCTCTTTGTTTACTGACATTTCCAATATGGCGTCGCTCTTTACGTATCTTGGACAATGGTCACAGACTACCCAATATACCTCACTGGTCACCTGGATTTGTTACTTGCGGTCCCGTTTAAAAGGAACATTAAAAGCTAACTATCTCTTCACTCAAACTGATGATCAATTTTGGTTTGAGAACAGAAAACAAACTTCTCTCCCCGTCCCTGGTCTCCGCCTCTTTCCTTCTCCCACTTTGAGCGCTTCAGGGAAATGTAATTGCCCCCCCCACCCCTGCTCCTGGCAGCAGCCGCCTGTCTTCATGCATTATTCATGCAGTCTAACATGATGCATGGGGTTTTTAAATGAGAGGTCATTGAGCGTTCCGGCTCCGTGGGGATTACCTGCCTCTGCAGACATGCATGACACGCCGTTCGCCTCTGCAGCTCGCCGCAGGACTCTCCGGGTTTTGTTGTCTCCTTCGGGGGAAACGGCATGAAACTTTGATGATACTTTCACCTGAAACCTCATCCTGAGGGGGGCTCAGGTCAGTGTAGTGTATGTACTGTATCCAATGTTAAAGTAATGTTAAGACAGAAGAACAAGGGAATGATAGTATTGAACATAGTCGACAGTCAACATAGGGTCTAAAATCTCCTTAAAAAGTGACTTTTTGACTTCACGTTTCATATTTAATTATGTAAAAGATGAGCCGTCCATCATCAGAGATGAACGGACGACGCCTTTGCGTCGTCCGTTCATCTCTGATGATGGACGCCTCATCTTTTACTATGGTCACTTAAAAATAAATACTTTTTAAATCAAATATTAACACTTTTGTTATTTTTTATGCTCAAATTGACTATTTGGATGAGGCGTTGTCATGGTAACCTGCATCTTCAGCTGGTGTCTGAGGACTAACCAGTAGAGGAAAGTGCATATTCATGCTAAACGTCCAAAGCACAATTTCTGAGAGAAATGTCACCTCTTCGTGTTGTTTTTGTTCAGATGATGAAGCAAAAACTTTATTAGCCACAATATTGTAACATTAAACAGGAGCTGCTGAATATTCTGCATTATTTTTATGGTTCGAGGAAACAACTGTCACAATAAATCCATATTTGCAGTAAAAACGTCTGTTTTTTGTCTTTGAAATGCAGATTTATTTTATTTTTAAGTCAAACTCTTCTTCTTTTTCCTCAAAAGAAGCTTTCCAAATATGTTTTTTTTTGTTAACTTTGCTAGCTTGGAGTTTTATCTTTAGCGGTCAATGCATCCGCTTTAAGAAACTAGTGAACGGATCTTCGACACGTGCGTCAAGAATGAGTCGAATATGATGGAGATGCGGCCCAAATGTTCCATAGACATTGAGGATATAGATATAAAACATTTAGGTTTTGGGACGGAACTTTGTTTATAGATGTCCATTATTAGTTTTTAATTGATACCCTTCAGCCAATCAGAATTAAGTATTAGTGTCCATCGTTCGAAAATGTTTTTTCACAGAAAATAAAATTAAACTTTAAAAAAAGAGGACTTTGGGGTGAATTTTAGGTAGAAAAAAGCTTCAATGTCAGCTACAGGGCCACAACCCTTCAGTCAATACATTTACCTGTTTTTGTTTTAACTAATTGTCTTAAAATGCAGAAATACAGGCAATTAACATAATTTTAATAAGTAAAAACTAGCTTTGAGATTGGGTATTTTCCAGCAGATTTATAAATGACAGAGATACGTACATGCACACATTTATGTGTTCGGGTCAAAATGGACCCATCCATATATCCATTTGTACAGCGGTAAGAAAATGTATGTGAATCCTTTGGGATTACTTGGAATTCTGCACAACTTTGTCATAAAATATGTTCTTGACTCCCACAAGTCAAATTCCATGACTGTGGTCTGGGCCGCTGAGGCACTCGCCTTTGACCCAAACCACATCGCACCGACCCCTTATGAGCTCTCCTGCAGGTGGTGGACTCACTGGAGAGGGATCCCACGTTGCTTCTTCGGGCTGGACCTGACTGGGAACCGTGGGAGGAGCCCCGGCCAGCAGGCGCTCGGCTACGAGGCCCAACCCCAGGCCTGACTAGGCAAATCTGGGTGACTTATCTGGATCTATGATATTACTTATCATGAAGGGGTTCTGAAGTGCTCTTTTCTGGCTCGTCACCAAGGACCTGTCTGCCATGGGAGACCCCACCAGGGATAGAAGCCCAAGACAGCACAGCTCCTGAGATCACTCGAGCACTTAAACCCTCCACCACGATTAGGTGGCGGTTCAAGGAGGGCCGCAGAGCCGCTTCTCCTCCACATCCAGAGGAGCCAGTTGAGGTGGATCAGGGATCTGGTCCGGATGCCTCCTGGATGCCTCACTGGAGAGGTTTTCCAGGAACGTCCCACAGGAAGAGACGCTGGAGAGACTACATCTCTTGGCTGCCTGGGAATGTCTCGGAGTCCCCCCAGAGGAGCTGAAGGAATCAGCCGGGGAGAGGGAAGTCTGGGTATCTCTGCTTAGACTTCTGCCTCTGCGACCCGGTCCGGATAACCGGAAGAAGATGGATGGATGTTCTTAACTAAATCAAAGTCACATCCCATGATAAACACAGTGTGCTTAAACTAATACAACGGAAACATTTTACGTTTTGGGGTTTTATACCTTGAACCAAGTGGAAATAGTTTTAGTTTAACGGTGTTCATCATGTGATGTAGATCAGAACATATTTTCTGACAAATTCAAGCAGAAATCCAAGTAATCCCAAAGAATTCACGTATTTTTTCTTTCAACTGTACATACACACATGCTTACACATCCATATGTACTGTAGGTCACCTGTATTTTTCATCACATCTCCACACAAACAGTCGGGTCACACGTGTCAGCAGGAAGAAGTGAAGCAGGAAAGCACATTTCAAGCATCCGTCCGGACCACTCCAGGCTCTCAGCTCACTTGACGGAGCAGCAGGTTTTTCATGCTGAGCCTCGATAAATTATTCAAACAGATCAAGTTTGAATCTTGATCCTTGAAAGCTCCTGAAGTTTATCCAATACCAAGTGTTTTCCAGGATGCTCCGAAGCGGATGCCAGGCCCTGCAGGCTGAAGTTTCCAAACTGAACTTCAGGTTTCTGCATTTTCTCCAGGCGTTCTCCGAGTTACTTCATCCTGATTTCTGGATTGGACTTCATTTGAAGAAGGTAAAATCGCTCGGATGAGACCGACTCCTGACATGTTTAGTCATAAAGGATCATTGTCGTCTCTCTCTCTTCATTCCTGCGCTCCGTCCCTGCATGGAGGAACAGATCCGTTTCCCGCCCTGCTGGAGCAGCCAGCGTGCAGAGTGATATCAGGCCCTCCTGAGGCTCGTCGATCATGATTTACCTGGTGGAGCTCTCAATAACTCAGCAGGTCCTCGTGCACCATGAGAGCACAATTAGGTCGCTTGACAGCTGCATATTTCTTTGCAGGAGTAAAGTGGCTCCAGCCGTTCAGATTAATCTCTGAGATGTTCGGAACCTCACAACAAAAGGACGACGTCCTGCTGGACCACATGCTGCAACAGGCCAAAAAGTCATCCTCCATGTAACATTTATCCTCTTGATAGCTTTTAATTTCACATTATTGTTCACCTTTCAGCACATCTCATCAGGAAAGTTGATGAATTTTCACAAAGACATGCAAAAGATTCACATCTAATTCCTCTGCTGAGTTTGGTGAAATTGGCCGCTGTGGTCTTTGAGACGGATCCTCACTGGAGGCTGAATGAAAATACAATTGCAATTCCTGTAAAGAAATCACATTGGAATCCTGAAAGCAAAGTTTTTATTAATCACTCATAAACTAGAGCTCATCTACTGGAGCTGTATGAGGACACAAAGAAGTGTTTTACTAGATATATAAATTAGGTGATGAAGACTCAGAAAGTTCCAATGAGCAAAAGATTAAAAAAACATTTAGTCTCCAGGACGAACCATTCAGGAGATACAATCAGAACAGGTACAATGAGAAAATCCTCCATTAATAACCACAAATCGGGGGTAAAAAAAATCCATGACTTTTTAAGAAAGTACTGTTTCAAATGTGGTAATGTTTGGTTGATCTGTTGAGGAATGATAGCATCACAAAGTTGACGACCATTTTCATTGCATTACAATAATGATCCTACACCGCGTGAGTGGTACTAGTGAGTTTGTGGAGATCTGTATAGGGTCAACACCTACAATTGTAAACAACTGGCTAAAGTATGTTGAAAGGGAGCTAAAAGAATGTATCACAAAAAAACCCAAATAGCAGAAGAACTAACATGAAGGAACCAGGCGGTTCAATGTTAAGACCGAAATACTGTATTAGGTGTCACAATGAACACAGCCGGAAACCACAGTTATGTAAAAAGCTGAAGCTCCTGAGACCAGAAGCATTCACATGAGATCTTTCGTCACACATGTGAAGAGAAAAAGCTCAAACACATCTTCGACGCCACACTGTCCATAAACTGGTTGGAAGATGGTGTCTGTGAAGATGGCTGCCGTCTCAACATCTCTGACCTTTTCCCTCCGTCTGAGTTCATCAAACGTGACAGAGATCTCAACACTGATGACTCCACAGCTGAGCTTCAGCAGGTCTGTGTTCACTGTGTGGGTGGAGAGCTGTTGACCTCGACTGTCAGGAGATGGAAGGAATACATTTATGATTTCTTTAATCTTGCCGACACGCCTTCCATCGAGGAATCAGAGGCTGTGGATCCAGCAGTCGCCCAAACCATCAGCTGGGGTGGTCATAGAGGTGGTCAGTCGAAGGTCTCCAGGGTGGGTGGGGTTCATCCGAGTACCTCAACCCACTGTTTGTGGGTGATACAAGGGCCAGTGCCTTTGGGCTAGCAGACTGAGGTAATGTTTCGTCTTTTCAAGAAGGGAGACTCAAGGATATACCCCAACCACAATGGGAATACAGTCCTCAACCTCTCAGGGAACGTCGTCTCCAGGATACTGAAGATGAGATTTGTCTGAGTCAAACCTCTGACTATGGATTTGGACCACGACTAAAAAGTAGTGATTACTAAAAAGGGTATCCGGTCTTGGTAAAACCAGAGCGGGAGTTTGGTTGGATTTGTATTACTAGCAGTAAATTGAATCTAATCCTGGTGAATGTTGGACTCTGGTAGGAATCCCCTTTGTCACCAACTGTCTTCATTTTATAGACTGAATTTCAAAGCGCAGCCAGAGGAAAACCAGACGATTGCTTCAAGGACAGCAGAAGTTATGACAAACCAGAAGACGAAAGAATGAAGACAAAATAACTCAAGGTCAGAGGCATGCGGACAAAAGAAGGGAAGAAAGAATCTCTGCAATTCATTAGTTTGGATAAATTAAGCAAATTGCTAAAGGTGGCCCCTACATGGACGGGAAGAAATGTCCCTCTTAATGTGATTGCCAGAGGCAGCCATAACTGAAGGTTGAGGTTAGACGATGTAAAAAGAGGGTCGGCCCGGATTATATGAGGGCATTTACAAAGTGACGATGCCAGACGGACATCGGGAGAGGAACAAGTTCACCTTGTTAGAGACGAGCCAACAGCAGACGACAGGAAACGGCTGTTTTATCCACGTCTCCAACCAAATCCTTCACACTATTAATGTAAACGTCGAGTTCCTATCGTTCAAATTTAAGTCTGTGGTTATTTTTAGCATTTTAACATCTAAAGTTTTTACTTTTTAACATTTTTCTCCAGTAAAACATCTTTGGACATTAAATACATCCAACCGTAATGACCTCCAGTCGTGAATCTCAAGTTGTAGAATATTGATCAAAACTAAACAAAAGGAAATTGTAATAAAACATCAAAACTATTTTACCCTCTGAAAACCAGAACTCTTGATTTCTCTTCAGCTCCAGTTAACTATAGGTAACATGACCCAAAAGAATGAGATGTCCATGCATGTGGACACCATGTCTGAACGAGTAACTATTGAGTGACTGATCAGTTGAGGTGTTGGAGGTCAGAAGAGCTTCACAAGAATACGCCATTTACCATTTATCAGAGCCGCCACCACTGTGTGAATGTGTGAATGTGTGAATGGGTCTGTGACTGTAAACTGCTTTGGGCCTCCAAGGGTGATAAAAAAAGGGTTATGCAAGAACTCGCAATTTACCATTTTTCCATTAAATGACAAAACACATTCTTACTCCCAACATTTTGACGTTTGGTTTAGGACCTTCTGCAGGACTTTTTGACGAAATGGCCCTTCTGTCACATGTTAGAACCCTCTGTGGCCCGCGAGTCAGAAGTTCTCCGATCCCTGAGCTGGAGAGAGCAGAAAAATGCAGACAAATGTAGTCCCAATCAAAGTGTGGGGATTCTACTGGAAGACGTATCAACAAGTTGTTGGATGAAACAAAACTAGACCATAAATTAGAAATATGTTCTGGTTTTGACCAGTAAAGTCTCATCTTTTTTGGTTTAAAGGGATAAAACCAGTTAAACCTCATAGTCTTTGCTAAAGAATCAAAAATGTTCTCTGTTTATTGTTTTTGGAACTTGAACCCTAATACATCAGCTTTGCATCCATTTTCTAAACCCTTTGAGGTCACATGGTTGCTGGAGCCTATCCTTGCCACTGAAGGGGGAAAGTGGGGGACAGTTCTATCGTCCATCACAGAAACACACTCGTATTCACGCCTGAGGAGCAATTTAGAGACACCGATGAACCTATGAACCTTGCTGTGAGGCGAGAGTGCTAACCACTCCACCTCCGTGCAGTCTTGTGTTATCACTGAGTACAAAGATGTTGGAGCCCGTCATGCCAACCTGTGGTGTAACCTTAATGCCCTCTGAGCGGATTCTGGTTCTGTACCATCAGTGTTTTCTTTTTGAGATGAAATCCTAAAACATTCTACAGACTAGAAGGAAAAACTCTGACTTTGATCAGAGTTTACGCTCACGACGACAGTCAAAGAAAAACGTGTCCTTAATTATTTATGCATGTCAGCACATTTCTCCAAGTCTGTGCTCTGATGGATTCAATCAACACTTTTGTCAGCTTCCATCTCATCCCGATCCGACTCAGTGATTTGGAACAAACAGGAGAAGAACGTTTGTAAGTCTGCAGGTCTGAAGGACAAACAGCTGCAGCTCTGAGGAAGAAAACCTTTTTTCTAGCAACTATTGTCTTATATTTGCAGATTTGTCTCACTTCCTGGAACATTAAACCCACAACAACATTACACAACTGTGACAGGAGTAAACATTGACAGTCTACAGCGAGTGTGACGTCAACCATAGAAAACGCCTCACCTCCAGTTCTAACCAAAGAAGTCAATTCATCCCATTTTTCTGCCATGTTGGAACCAGACAACGTTAGTAAGCTGTGATTGGTCCGAGTCAGTCTTACAACGTTTCTATGGCAACCATTCCTGCTAATGAGGAGTGAGCTTGTTAGAAAGCCACACCCCTTCCCCTGAGAATGGGCAAATCTGACGACAGGACAGGAACAAACTTTAGGGGATTTATTCACCGGATTACATCCATTAAACTGGTTGAATCGTTTTATGAGTTTTGCACGTTTTTCTTACTGTTAACATAAACTAATTTATTGTGTTTTACTGAGTGTGATGCACAAATGGAGACGATGACACAATGAAAGGACACTAAATTCATTGGTTGTGTTATGTAAGCACTCAAAGGTGCGTTCACACTGAACACGAGTCAACGTACAGATATGATCAGAGGTTCTGCGGTGGGATTTGAGCATCGTGCGTGATGTTTTCAATTAATCAGGGACTCAGCTTTTCCTGTGACGCTCTGATGACACGATTAGTGGGTGGAGTCTAAAACCAACATGGAGGAGAATCGGATTGTTCGCCTCCTGAACTTTATGGCATTTATCTTATTTTATTAAGACAATAATGAACAAATTTTACTCTTGTTTTTACATTCTTAAACCAACAGGAAGTCGTCAAAGTGAGTTACAGAGAGACAGAAGTACCGCTGAAAGCGTCCATCATTCAGACGCAGCTCCTGTAGTGGTAGAGTCTCTGAATGATCTCATGAACCCAGACATGGAGACGGGATTACAGATGCTTTTGTAGGACTCTTCGCAATAAATAAACCGGATCTCATCATCATTTGTATGAGGCTAAAAACTTTGGGCGTTAGCTCCTCCCACACATGTCTGGAGTGTCTGAGCACTTTTTGGACGAGCGTTGATTATCGAATTTGAGGTGCGTTCAGCATTAGAATGCCAGAGGCAAAGATCATAGAAACTATCACAGAAGTAGTGATATTGAACCAGTATTAAATGAGATTATATCTTTTTAGTTTTTGACCTTGGAGGTCTCTTCTGTTCACAGTCCTCTTCCGCTGCTGCTGGATTGTTGGTCTGCTGAACATCTGTAAGCAACACACTATCACACTCCCACCACCATGTACAGTATTTGTTCTGAAAGTCTGTGTTCGTCCTGGTGGAAGTAAAGTTCGTCTTGTGTCTCATCAGAACATCAGCTTAGTTGATCCTCAGTGTGTTTCTCCTTCAGCTCTCTATAGGTCCATGTTTGTCCAGATGTTTGATTGCTGGATCATGACCTCTGACCTGAACCGAGCCCAGTGACCTCTTACCTTCTTTCCATCTTCTGCTTCTTGCACCTCTTGGACGAGTCCTCCTCGTGTTCTTGGACTCTCTTTGCTTCCCTCCGTCTGACAGCTTCTATTTAAATATAGATTCAACCCATCTGACAGTAATCTGAAGTGAGTTTGGGATGAAAAATTGAAGTCAGTTTTGCCAAAAAAAAAAAAAATAGTTAATTATATTTCAATCATAATTTAGTTTTGTGAGGGTAATTTCATTCATTCATCTTCCAGACCGCTTCTTCCCTTTCGGGGTCGCGGGGTGCCGGAGCCTATCCCGGCTGCTGATGGGCGAAGGCGGGGTACACCCTGGACAGGTCGCCAGTCTGTCTCAGGGCCTCAATCACACACCCATTCACTCTCACATTCACACCTAGGGGGAATTTAGAGTCACCAATTAACCTATGAAGCATGTTTTTGGACGGTGGGAGGAAGCCGGAGTCCCCGGTGAAAACCCACGCATGCACGGGGAGAACATGCAAACTCCACACAGAAAGGTCCCAGCCGGGAGTCGAACCGGGGCCTTCTCGCTGTGAGGCAAGAGAGCTAACCACTGCGCCACCGTGCAGCCCGTGAGGGTAATTTGTTTCTTAAAAGTAACAGACAGTTTGGACAGCCTTGCATTTCTCTCCTAATAAATGATTTTTATCTGAGTCATCTTCATGAATTGTTTGAAAGTGTTTTTAAACAGAAAAACTGTTTTAAATTCTGCACTGAGAGCCTGATGTAGCAGCAGTCTGCTCTTTTATTCTGAAAGAGACGTCATATCCATACTCTGCTGCTCTGCCTCTGCGTGTGCGTGTGTGGTGTGTGCGTTTGTGTGCGTGTGTGCATGTGTGTGTGTTGGAGTGCCACTTTCACTCAGCCTTGAGATTCCCTGGGAGCCTGCAGGCATCAGAATCAGAGTCACGTTTCAGCGGACACTTCGGACAAAACGGTCCTGAGGAGGAGGGGGAAAGACAGTGTGTGGTTGAGAGTGTGTCTTTGTGTGTCCTGAAGGGCTGCAATGATATCAGCCAGTTTCACAGATGAATCCAAAATTAAGGCTCGCTTCTGTTAGTCCATCTTCAGAGCAACAAGGCTTGTTTTAGTCAGAGATCTCTGGTTTAAATGAAGTAGATGTTATTCTGTTAAATCATTAATTTGAAAATGTCAGGGGATTTTTCACCAGAATTTGATAAAACACCTCTGAGAATTATTACTGAAGTTAAATGTTTGCAGCAGAATTTTTCCTAGCATTATTTTCATTATTTAAAACCATAAACTACTTAATATTTGCACATTTTTTCTGATTTCTTGCACATTTATTTGTAATTTACTGTGTTCTTTTTCTGTTTATTTATCTGTATTTTATACTGCCAACAACACTGAGGAGAACTGTACCTGAATTTCATTGTACCATGTATAACAACAATAAAGGCGTTCAATTCTATTCTATTCTATTCTATTCCATTCCATTCCATTCCATTCCATTCTATTCTATTCTATTCTATTCTATTCTATTCTATTCTATTCTATTCTGAGCTGAGACCAGATCTGGGTTCAGTCTGTAACCCAAACCACTTTCCAAACTGAATTTTCTAAACAGCTGGGTTTACATTTTATTTACATTTACATTTATTTGTGTTTTTTGGGACCAAATCTTGATAAATTGTAAACATTCAGGACTTCATTACTTTAACTGCAGAGTTTCTTTTCTGTCTTCTGTCTGTGGGAGGGGCGGATTCACAGGCTGCAGCTGATTGATCAGAAAAGCACCAAGAAAACATGCATCTCATTAGAGTTGTTAGAATTTTTCGTTATTCTGAAACTGTAAGTGCAGAGGTGTGTCTTTGAGCAGAGTCTAAATGAGCTCAAAGTTAGTGAAAAATAGCAGCAAATTGCTGGGCGTGAAAACTCCCTTCAGAGGCAGACGAGGACTCAGGTGTTTCAAATGAAATAAACAAACACTGCATCAGTGGAGGGAAATTACATCAAAGGTTTAATTCAGGTTTAGCCATGAACCGAAAGGTCAGGAGTGACCTTTCATGGATGAACAGATAACCTGTGAGCCTCAGGACATCTCCTCTGCTAGCGTGATGATGATGATATTTTAGCCTTATACTTTAGAAAGAAAGATGGGACAAAAATGATAGAAAAGAATTTCAGAAAAGGAGTGAGAAGAAGTAAAAGACGCATAATATCTAAACCCCTAGACCAGTTTTATTAGTACACCTACTATCTATTACACTCATGTATAATGAGTATACATTTAGTTTGAGAGACACATAAACACACCATTTACTGAATATGAGAACTAGATCTTTCTGTTTGTGTTCCAATATTTGCATATGTATTAATGGTAATATTTCTATATTTGATTTTTACATTTTTATGTTAAAAAAATTGTGTAAAAATGCAGAAATTTCTGATCAAAGAAGTTCAAAAGCTTCGATTTCAGATCATATAATCTGTTCTTTCATTATTTTGTCTTAATTTTCTAAAAGATTTTCATACATTTTATGACAATGAGGAAAAAGCTTGACAAACTTTGTGTGGTCATAACACCAACATTACTTGAGTCAATTTGGTGACCATGAAAGTTCAGAGGTCAATGCCTGAAAATTATAAATAAAATAAATGTCCTGGCTTTTATTTAAATTAATTTTTAAAGTTGTTATGTTTCCTTTATCTTATTTTTTTCATTTAAAAAGAGAAAAAACTAAAATATAAATTATGATTTATTTTCTTTTAACCTGGAAAAAGGTACTTCCTGTACCGGCTTTTATTTTGACACCGGGACTTCCTGTTTTCACCCGCTGTTTCTTACGTCTGAAAATCAGGATCAAATTTGTGATGTGGATCCGCTCTGCTGTTTCCTGGTGAGTTCAGTTCTTTTAATTCACTTTTTTATGACGTTCGAGTTTTCTTACATTTAAACTGTTCATGTTTAGCTCCGTTTTCCTACTTCTTTCCCGCCGCTCGACACGAGTCCTTCAAAGTAAAACAGGAAATAGAAATAGAAAAATAGTTTACTGTAATTTTTCCGTGTGTTTTACCCCTCACGAGCTTCTATATTCAATCATATATTGCACTGAACATGATATTTTAATCACTATAATAAATGCCCTAAGTCTTTAGGGAAAGACAAATTCCATGCTTGACATCCTGGATTTAATCCAGTTATCAATCCAACTCTAAATTACTGAGTGCATTAATGTCTGAATACTTATTACATCATTTAGTAATGCTGTTGAGGGACTAAAAGTTCCACTTTGATCCTGTTCTGATCTATTTTAAAAGTGATTTTCAAAGTTTCCCATCATCCATCTGTTTACATTCTCTCCCACTAGCTTACAGCCATGGCAACCTAACATTAGCGGTGCAACAAAAATGGCGAGCAATATCAGAACTATCCGTCTTCTGATCCAGATCTCAGCTCAGACGAGGAAACAAAGACGTTCATGGATCTATTTGTCTGCAAGTAGAGGCATCAGAATGGGGTGGAGCTTATGTCCCACCTAGCCACAAATAGGATCTTTTTTAAACAACATTTTTTGTCTGCTCTTGATCCACAATTGTAATTAAAAAAAATAAATCTAAATTTTATATTAACTTTCTTTATATAAAAATGCCACAAGAACATTTTAAAAACACGTTTCATTCTCTGATACATACACATCTGCAGTGTTTTTTTATTGGATTAAAAGTAAAATGAATTAAGTGTTTATAACAATAAAATTTAATCTGGATTATGTTTTATATTTATGTTTTCTTTTGGTAAACTGTTGGTTTTGAGTCTTTACTTATACTTTACTTATTCCTCTGCGAGGAATATAAACCACAGGGGCAAAACTAAATAAATAACATTAAAAATAAAGTAAAAATAATAAAGAACTGGATCAGGTGAGTTCCTGGTTTAAATGAGACACTAAAAAGAATCTGAACCTAATCATCTAAAATAATAAGAAAACTAACCAAAACAAACACCAATGATCAGATAAACAGAAACAATCTCAATCTGCTGGTTGTTTGAGTTAATTTATGAACTGATCCAGTTTATAAAAATGATAATCCATCTGTAATCTGTCGGATTAAATAATCTGAACGGTTTATTATCAAGTAATTGCTATACAATATGTTTGTGAAAGTTGTGTTTTTATTCACCTGGCATCATTGATTTGCATGTAAATTAAAGAACATATTTATTTTTGTTGGGGGCGGGGTCACGTCAGACATGTTCTCTTCAAAGGTCCCGCCGTGACCTGTCCGCGTGTCTCTTTAAGCGCGGGGTTCCAGCGGCTGTAAGGTCGGCCTTAACTCTGCTGGAAGTTCACTGCTTTTCCCTGGGGGGTCTCTGCGGGGGGCAGAGCTCAAGTTCAGCCATAGCGCTGACACCCGCCGCCGCCAATCAGCTGCGAGCCTGGGTGCCGCGCGGGCCAATGGGAGCCTCGTGTGGGCGTGTCCGTGCGCTGCAAGGTGCGTATTTTGGAGTTTGGTAAATGACTGCAGCAGGAACACGGAGCCCCGCGCGCTGCCTCTGCCCCTGCTCTCGCGGGTGAGTGTGTGCGCGCGCTCGCCTCGTGCCATGGAAGAGGGTCCACGCCGCCCCTGATCTCTCCGCGGGGACTTGGCTCAGTTTTGCGGGCGCGTGGCGGCGGCGGATGCGGAGCGCAGGAGCGGTCGCCGGCGCGTCTCCAAGTTGACCGCCACCAGACAATGGGAGCAGCTGAGCCGCGCTGCCGCAGCTCCGACTACAACAACTGCTCACCCCTGGGAGGCGAGTGCGACAGGAAGGAGGAGGCGCAGGGGAAGAGGAGGCAGCAGCAGCAGCAGCAGCGCCGGGACGCACGGAGCCAGAGCGCCGCGCGGCTGCCCCGGGGACGCATGTGAGAGAGAACCCGCAGATGTGAGGAGGGAGAGTCCCGCGCGCGCGCGAGGATCTGGGGATCGAAGCTGCTGAAGCCCGCGCGGACATGTCCCACGTCCTGCTGTGGAATGTACACTCTGGACTTTAGAGGGATCGGGTTGTAGTGTCGGTGAACGGCAGCCCCCTCCTCCCCCCATCCAAACCGGACTCCCAGCACCCCCCTCCCTCCCGCCGCCTCTGTCCATGGTCCTGAACGCAGTCTGTGCGTGGATGTAGCGGATGCGGGGCCCCCCTGCGTGACAGCGGACCCGTGCGTGATGTCTGGGAAGAGTGAAGGCACGAGCAAGCGGCCGCGCGGCACCGGCGAACGCGGGATCTGAACCGCGCAGACACGCGGGACGTTTCGGAAAGCCTTTGTCCTCCTTTTCCCGAGGATTTTGTTTTTACTTTTTTTTTAAGGAGGGGATTTATCAGCAACACTTTCACTCCCGCCTCCAGAGAAACCATGAGAGCAGCAACAATGAACGTGCTGGGGATCTATTTGTGGCAAACTGTAGTATTTTTCAGGTAAGCAGATTCTCCGGATCCAGGATCCTCCACATTTACGCCAAGATTCTGGTCTTTACTTTAGCTGAAGTAAAGACCAAACTTCTGACTTTTCTAGTTCCTCATTTAATGGAAATCTTTGGGGAAAATGCGACACCTAGTGGCGGTTCGGTTTCTGTGACGTCAGCAGAAAAACAGTGAAAATACATTCAGGTTTCACAAACTTTCTTCTCGCTCACACTAAAGGAACTCACTTGTGCGACACAGTTGTACTCACTTTTTTATGGCGTCTTTTATCCAAATATCTAACATTTTATGGCGATACAATAAAGTTATTTGTGAATTCTTCGTAGACCCTTTAACATCGGAGATGATTAACAAACCTTTTTGAATGTCCATGACAGTTTATGCAATTAACACAATTCCCACGGATTGTGATTGACGTCGATTACGTAAAAACTTCTTTACTATGAAGTGTTAAATATCAGCACAAAGCTGCTTGTTTCCAACCATAGAATCCGCATAAATTATGCCAATTGCGTAAACGGTTAGAGTTAGTTTAAAGAACTATCTAATGTTCTTTGATTTAGAGCTAGCTAAAGCTCCAGTGCTAAAGCGTTTAAGCACATTCTAAAACATCGTTAGCTAACTTTTGTGCAGCGCATGGTAGCTACATTCACAGCTAGCTACCTAACTAAGTCAAAGTAAATCACAAAACACATCAAGCATCAGGATTTTTTATAAAATGAGCTCTTTCTAATCCAAAACAGATTAACTTTAGGAAGAATATAACTGTAGGAAGTTGTTTGTGTTTAAATATTAGCAGCATCACATGCTAGCGCCAATGTAGCATACTAGTGTTATTACAACGTTTTTCAAAATATAAAACATATTTGAGCAGATTAACTCTAGAAAGAGTCACTCCTGTCTGTACAATCATTAAGACTTAAAGAATATTTAGAAAATAATGGTCTCAAATGTATTTTCTGTAACATTAGTTCTTCGGAGTCGTGTTAACAAGGACACTGACCAGTTGTCTGAATACAGTTATAGTTCTTGGAACATAAACTCTAGAGCTGGCTTGATTAATAGATCTGGAACGATCTAAGCTTAATAAATCAATAATCGATCCATGAAAGTAGAGATCTATGTAACGCATAAAGTCTGCTAGCTTCATGCTAACGTATAATGGAATTTCCAAAGCACGGATAATGCTAACGCTTGGTTGAGCTGAACATATATTACTGACTAAATGAACATCTTTGTATGAATTTTCCAAACTCTTTTGAGGAAATATGTTTTAAAGTAATAATTTGTGGTCACAAACCGAGTTCTTTGCTTAAACTTTCTTCTTCTTCTGGAATAATGTGCAATGCTATAGTGTGATCGCCGCCTAGTGGCCAAACTGAAACGGCCTCCAGGAGAAGCAGAACAATTTGTGGAGGTTTGAGAATCCAATATCACTGTATCCTATTAACAATCTCATTATTCACTGATACATTTTACAGTATGTGAACCGGATCAGATTAATATGAATACATTTAAAACATATTAGATTATTAACGTATTTCTAAACAAATGTGTATAAATGCGTAATCTCAAAATTGAAAGAATCAGGGAAAAAATTGAAATCGATCCCGACTCTGGTGAATTAAATCGATTCTGGAAATTCTTGGCGATACCGAGCCTTAGTAAACACACATAGCAGCAGTCAAAAGCTTTTGCTGGACCAGTGATTGGATCCTACAACCATTTCTGAGGTGGTGAAGTCACATCTGAACCCTAACCTTCAGCACTTCTAAGGTTTCATTGTTCGATTTTTTTAATATTATCAATCTGTGTTACTCTAAAAAACTTAAACTACAAAAGAGTGAAACAAATCTGGAACAATTTGATCTTTAAACTTTAAGTATTAGAGATTCATTTTCTCTATGATTCAGTTCAAACTTCGATTTTTGGGTCACGGTTTGGTTTTGGTTTGATACACAATTTGTATTTGTAAAACATACAATTTAGAAAAAATATGTTTTTAATCTAAGAAGCAAGTGGCAGTATAGAAAAACCTTCCAGTTGTCTCATTCTAAGCCAGGTGTAATATAATAAAGTTAAATAATAAATTCTACCTAAACGTGTTTGACACTTTCAGTTCAAACATTCTGGTCTGCAATAGAAATTCTCTTTAGCTACGATTCGGTTCAGTGGTGTCACAGACGGTTCGGTTTTAAACTGAGAATTGTTGCATCCTGAATAGGTAGATTTCCAAAGATGACCTTCTTTAATGAAGGTCTTGCTTGACATGGTGATTAAACATTGATGATTTTCAGAGGCGGGACCTTTCAGACTCTACTGGTCTTTTCTATGATTGTGGTTCATTAGGCTGTTCTTTAACAGATTGTTGTTTTCTGATGCTCTTCATCCTGGAAGATCTCGACCAGCACAGGCTGTTCTGAATTCTGGACATGGTGTCTCATGGTGATATGACGTTTGGGTTTTTATAGAACAGTCAAACTCTTGGATTTTATCCACTGAAATCTGGTTTTGACTCGTCCATAAGATGATTCTCGTAAAGCTTTAAGGACTCTCGCTGCTGCATTGATTTATTCTTGTAAATTTGTACGGTCTTTGTTCAAATTTAAATGGTACTTTTCACACACATATACATAGTTAATATGCAGTGAAAGGTTTTCCACAGCTGTGCGACAGTATGAAAAATGATAAAGATTGTTGTTGTGCGTTAAGGTGCTTTTTTAATTGCATAAAGTGGTTTTAAAATGTATGTTCCACTGAGAGAAAAGTGAGTCGTGGCGATGCCTCTTCTTTCTGATTCCATATTTCTACACACTAGATCCAGATAAATACACAGATGAACACGTTTGGGTTTCTCCGATCATTTTCAGAGTGCTGCAAGGAAAAAAAAACCTTTATGGAAGAGAAAGATCAAGACTGTGAAGAAGCTTGGATCGATTGGCCTCTCCACCCTGCAGACTAATCAAATCAGGCCGCGATCGGCCAGCTCCTCAAGACAGGGTGTAAATCTATTTTAACAAGACCTGATGGCTTCTGCCAGAAACAGCCCAACCGCGCTCCAGTCTCATCCACGCCCTCGTCCAGACCAAAGCAGTGATGCCATCAGCGAGAAAACTGCTTTGAGGACGGTCTTCTGTTTGTTAGAGATCCTGTTCTCCAGTTGAGGATCTAGACGTGTAGGAACCGCATGTCCTGAAACAGAAACAGATTCCTGCGTAAATGAATTCATACCTGCTGATGACCATGACGGACACTAGTTTGGATTCTCCTGAAGCAGCTGGTTGAGCCCACCTGCTGGTTGACCTGAAGACTTCCAGAGGGAACCCTCAACCCTCTAACCTCACTGTTCTCAATGTCAGAGATGTTATGGTGGAACTTCTGAAGTTCTTCATCGTTGGTTTGCAGAGACAGATCTTAGAGGAGGAAACTTCCTGTTTGGGAGTTTGATTTTGTTTTATGTTGTAACTGATTGATTGGAAGAAAGATGTTGTTGCTTCCCGCTGATGCGAGACGTTGATCACACAACGTCCATCTATCAGAGAAGGAAGACAAACTGAGAAAAAAGGAGATATTTTCTAGAAGGACTGGAAATAAAAGAATGTATGAATCTGTCGACACATTCAGTCTATGAAACTGTTTTCCTTTTTTTCATCCAGAAAACTGATTAAGATTTGCTTTAATGTTACAATTTTGTATTTTTTCAAAGAAAGTTTAGACATGGGTCTGTTTATATAAATTGGTTTGCAAAACATGAAAAACATTTTAAATGGAAATTTGAAGAGGAAATTGATGTAAAACCCTTAAATACTGGATTTTTACCTCCAGTGTTAACATTCTTTTGACTACAACAACTCTTCAAGCGTATTCTGAAGCAGAGAAAAGAAGCTGTTAAATGGTTGAAGAGTTACGGTATATTATTGTTATTTAGGTGTCAACAGTGACAGTTTAGCGTTAAACGGTAAAATGAATCTTCTAGGGCTGGGTATGGATAATAATTTCCAGAATCGATTTGATTTGACTCACCAGAGCCTGGATCTATTCGATTCAATTATTTTTTTCTAGATTCTTTCAATCAACTCGATTCAGTTCATTTTGAGTTTACATGATTTACATATTTAAACACATTTGTTTAGAAATACATTAACATTGTAAACATTGTTCTGCCTCTCCTGGAGGGCGTTTCAGTTTGGCCAATAGGTGGCGATCGTGCTATAGCATTACACCTTATTCCAGAAGAAAGAAGTATGAGGAAAAAATTCTGCTTTAGACCACAAATGGTTACTTTAAAACTTATTTCCTTAAAAGAAATTGGAAAATTAATGTCTGAGTTTATCAAGATGTTCATTTAGTCAGCATTTTCCATTTCTATTTTTAAAATGGATTCCGTACTGCCTAACAGTTCAGTCATTATCACTAGTATATAATGATTACCATAGTAATAGCATGATGTGATAGAATTTATGGTTTTGGTTGTTTTTCTTGTCTTAAAAGAAGTAATTAGCTATAAATCGGTGGCACTATCAGTATCGGTCAATACTTCTATAATCCGAGTTTATCGATATCTGACAGATACTAAAAGAATCCACTAATACTTTTCTAGATGTTTTCAGATACACTTTATTTCTGACATGGATACTTGTTTCTAACAGATCTTTGGCACTTTGAAGAATATGATTTAAAGTTTCGTCTAATAGTCAGTAAATAGACGTAATGTTTTCACATATATTTTAAGGTGAAACTTTCTTAAAAAAACCAAAAAGCAAATCTAAACTTAGTGTTATTGTAGATAATTAAATATCGTTATCTGCAAATATCGGCTATCGGCCACAGTTGCAGGAGAAATATTGGTTATTGGTATCAGCCCATCCCTAGTTAAAAGATTTTTTCTCTACTTATTTCATAAACAGACATTATAGGTAAGACTCCTCTGTTCTGAAGAACGGGTCTCTAGTACTTTACTATTTTTAATGTGAAGTTTAAAGCATTAATAATGTTTATGATTTTTGTTGAACTGTTTGTCTTTGAGACAATTTGTCCACAAAGACCAGGTCTGCAGATCCATGAGTTAAAGGGTTTTTTAGGAGTTAAAGAGACTGAGAGACAGAAAATACCCACCCATCTGTTTAATGACCTTCTTGAAAGGTGCAGACGACAAACCTTCATGGGCTCAACATGACGTCCTTCAGAGGTCAGAGGTCAGGTTCATACTCTCCATTTTATTCAACTGGATGCATAAATATGATGTTTTTATGTCCATAAGCTGAAAACATTGCTATGGCAACTGTGTCTGATGGTTGGAGAACTGTGTGTTTGTCTGGGCTGAAGTGAAGCTTCTGATTGTTTTTAGGCGGCGCAGAGCGGTAGCTGCTGGCTGTAACGCTGCTCTGAACTGGAGGACGCCGTTTTCAGGCCTCATAGTCCGAGTTCAGCAGAGAAGGTTTTCCTGTTTTGCCCTGAAGGGACGGTCCTGCAAAGAAACCGGGCGGTTTGTCCTGTCGGCATCAGATCGGTTCAGTGCATCTGCAGATTTTCATTTCTCCACAAAAAAAAAAAAAAATCAATTATTCAGCTTTGCTTAGCAACCAGCGGTTATGCCCCCCCCCACAATGTTAACACGATTACACCACAAACCATGAGTGTGTTCACTTTCTATGAGTGGGAGGGGGGCAGTCTGAGAGTCTGCTGCTACTCAGGTGGGAAAAACACACCTGACTTGGTTAAAAAAAATGTGGTGACTGTAGGAAAAATGAACATTTGGGACACTCCATCGACTGACCATTAACTTGGTTGCTATGGCAACACACTGATGGGTAGAGTCATCGTTTTTCAGGTGTGGCAAAGTTGTTTTTTTTTTTTTAATTTAAGAACTAAAAAATAAAATGAACATAAAAAAGATTTTAGTTGAAATTCTATGTGATGTTAGTAATAAATCTAAATGTATGTGAAACAAAGACAAATCCAATTACAGGAATAAAACGCCGACATTGTGTAGTTTAGCTTCACTTCAAAGCTGCAGTTTGTAAATAAAATATAAAGGCGGTTTAATTAGAAAATAAGCCTCCTAATTTATTCAAATGGAAACTGAAAGGCAATTATAAGCAGAGAAATGAGCCTGTAATTTGGTCATTTGTTTAGGTTTGCATTTGTGACCTGCAGCTCATTTTTGTGCGTTATTTGTGTGCGACGCCTCTGAGGCTGAGCCTCGCTTCCTGTTTGGCGTGAGGCGGCAGGACTTGTGCAGACCGAGGACGGCGTTCCGTTAATGAACGCGAGGCGGGACGCTGCTGCCTCAGCTCGGCGGGCGCGGACTCGGCAGCTGCCGGTGAAATTGATATGTCTTCCCCTCCTGTCCTGACCCAGACCTCCTGCTCCTCATTCCACATTCAGCCTCATTACTAAACATTGATTAGCCTGCCAGCGGCGGGCCCGGTCCTGATGAATACACATTTAATGCTTATGCGTTGCTCCGTTTTCGCTTCGCCAGTCGGAGCTGATGCACCTTCTGATGGGAGAAGGACAGTTTGGTTGTTTTGTGCACAAATGAAACTCGAGACTTCAGAACTAAACAGAATCTTCTGGAAGAATCCCTGAGGAAAGAGAGAAAATCAGAAACGTGGACATTTTCTGGAATGGATGTTAATTTATTTTTCAAAGGTAAAGATGAGTTTGGAGCTCCGTTAGTAACTGATGTTTCAGTTTAGTCCAAATTCTGCTCATATTTCTAAGGTAAAAGGTATTTTTAGTTCCTTCATGTCTCCATTAGACTGCAGTTCTGTTTCATTACCTGGATTAGATCAGATTACAGCTGTAAGATTAAGTTAATGCAGAGACCAACCTGAATCCTTTTTTTAATCTGTCAGAAATGTTATGATGTGATTTTTTGGGATCGGTGATCTCCAATCAAATTAAGTCAATTCAGTTGCCATTTTTTTCATGATACAGCCGCCGCCATGTTGGAGCCAGACGTGGTCAGTGGGCAGTGATTGGTCCAAGTTGGTCAGTGTCATAATTTTTATGCAACCACTCTCACCAATCAGGAGTGAGCTTGTTAGAAGGCCACACCCCTACCACTTGAAAGAGACATGAAATCTGTCAAACATCTTGAACGTTCAAGGTAGGGATCAGCAGGCTCCACCTACTTTTACTGAAGCATCTGATTGGTCAGAACTGGAGAAAATATATCATAAAAACGAGGATTATTAAGAAGATGTTAAAGAAAAGTATCAGAGTAGAATTTTTATTCTGACCAACAGAATTACAGCTATTTAATTCTCTATTGAAGTCTATGGGATTTTGGCTTCTTGGAGCCACTTCCTGTTTGGAACACCAGTTCTCAGATAAAGTCAATATTGGAATCTAAAAGACGGAAGTCATGTAGTCCAGACTGAGACCAGGCCAGCATCACGTTACCATGGCAACCACAGTTTAGTTCATGTGGACACAGAACAGCAGCGTCATAACCCCCAGTTTACAGACACGTTGGTTCTGTGTCGTCATGTTTAGCAAGAACGCTTTGAGGAAATGGGAAGTTTTAAATTCTCTTTCTGACGCACGTTCCTTGAAAGAAAACAGACTAAAACATGAAGAAGCAATAATTCTGTATGAGTTTAGAGCAGGAGTGTCAAACTGCACAAGGTCGCAGTCGAACAGGATAAACATTTATTGAACACTCTAAAACTACATTTTTAAAACTATAAAAATGCAACGCAGACCAAACCTTGGGACATGACTGGTACCATAACCCTAGCCCGGTCTGTGTCTGGTACCGCCTTCGGAACCAGTACTGATCCGCGTCTGGTACAGAAACGACGAGTTGGAGACACTCAAAAAGTCAATTTTTGACACGCCTTAACTATGAAAACTAGGAAAACAAACAAAAAAAAGACAGTATTTAATACTTTTATCTCTGAAGCTTTGCTAATGTCTGAACTCTTTGATCAAACTGTGTTCAGGGTTTATAAAGACAATGACTTTGGCTAAAAACAGCATTTTCTAATCAAAAGAGCCCTGGGAACGCTTTGAAACAGACCAGAAGATGATCATGTGGGTATTTACGGCCTGATCTGCAGATCTGAAGCTAGCGGCCTGATCTAAGGTGAACCCGGCGTCCTGTGCGGCTCCAGAACCACGTCTGCAGCACAGCCGCTGCTGCTGCTGCTCAGCCAGCAGAAGAATCTGCTCTCATTTCAGTCCATATGCGAGGCAGAACCTGAGGAACTGAGTCCAAGTGCAGCCACTGAATGTGACACTGCGGTCGGGCCCGAGGCGCTCGGTCTGCTTCTGTTGACCGCTCAGGCAGGGATGATGAATCGGGGGGGTCGGCGCCGCAGTTACAGAATGCCAATGCGCAGACCGTGACCAGCAGGGACTGCCAATCAGTCAGTCAGGATGATTGTCAGGCCTTTGAAGAGCCATTGGCATCTCCGCCTTATTGCTTTTCTGCCAGGCGGGAGGGGCGGATGATGGAACGGCCATGTGAGGAGGAGGCGTGGCCTAGAGCTGGGGCATGTGGCATGCTTTTCTGGAGCGAAAGAGCGGCGTGTATTTAAAAAGCAAAAGCAGCTCATTTGCATGAGTGTGTCGCAGTGAAGCTGCAGAACGGACCGTCGGGCGTTTCTGGAAATCAGCTTTTTCCTCCCAGGAAACAAAGCCTCCATCCCTTCCTCTGATCGGGCTCTTTGCTCGTTCCTCATCCTCCTCGCCAAGATAACGCAGATTGATTGCCTCCCTGCTTTCTGGATGCTCGCGCAGATCGTTCCTCCGCGCTCCGCCGGGCAGCAGCCCTCAGTATGCAAACCGCTCATCTTCACCTTGAACAGAATGTGCCGGCTGACCTTTTCCTCCATGGATTTCTGTATTCAACAACAATAAAAAAATCTCTCAAGTGGAAGCAGCAAAGAAATGTAAACAGGGGGGTCCGAGCCCTCCCCTCGCCTCACTGTAGTGTAGCTGCAACGCCATCAGGTGACCGTTGGAGCAGCGCGAGTTCACGGCGGACGGACGACCTTGAAGTTGGCCTTGAAAAAGCGCTCGGCTTCGTCACGTCGCAGAGTAAATCAGATCTGACTCCAGCGACTCAGGAAGTCAATCACTTCCATTTAGAGAAGGTCCTCTGCTGCCTTTGGAAAATGATTTCACCCTCTGACGCCGCCAGGTTAACTGCCTTTGAGCAAAGAAAAGAGCTGGTGTTGGAGAAGAGACAGAATCTTCCAGAGACCTGAAGGAAGATGCTGTCCAAGTTGAAGAAAAGGTCTCTGATTGTTGCATGTCAGCGTGGTCCTCCGGTGGGACAAATAAGGTCTACCAGATGTTCAGTCGGATATCAGAAAAAAAATGCTGTTTTTGCCGAAGGAGAGTTTTCAGCGTACTGGTAAAAACATTAAAGGTTCTGGTCAGAATGAAGAATGAACAAAACTTCTCTTCAAAGATCAGAATTCACATCTGAATCTTAAAAAGAACAACGACTTTCAAGACGAGTTCACAACCTGAATGCAGTGGACATTTCTGTTGGATGGAGCGTCCACCTCACGTATTCCCCCAAACTAAACTACCGAGATCCAACAGGAACCCGGAGGTTCTAAGGACCACCTTTCTGCTGAAACCTCACTGAGCTGGAGAAACCTATCCTTTAGTCCAGTGGTCCCCAACCTTTTTCACAGACCAGTCAGAACAGGGCTAAAGTTTGCATTTTTAAGTTTCCATTTTCTGAAAATTTGTTTTCAAAATAAAACGATGCAAGAAATTTAGTTTAAAAAGTCTTTAAAAAAACGTTTTTCTCCGCAAACAGCAGCTTTATTGTTCCCTGAAGTCGAAGGGTCTTCTTTAGTTTCCTCACTGGATCTTTTTCTCCTCAAAGAAACTTTCCAAAAACATTTTGTTGTTTGGTTTTTGTTAGCTTTGGGCTACTAGCTTAGCAATCCAGGTAGCCGCTTTAAATCACATGACATGATGTGAAGCGAATCCAGCAGTTTTCCAAAATAAAGCTTCCTTTAGGATCATAAAATAAACTGAACTGAAATATTCAAAGTTAGTGCATGTATTTCTGTGTTTCTGTCTGCAGCTTGGTACCAAGTGACCCACGGACTGGTACCGGTCCACAGCCAGGGAACCACTGATTTAGTCCATCTATGAAAAGTATACTTATTGGATCATGCGTAAACGGAATGTAAAACAGATCTTAACCATCATTAAGTATAAACTTGTGGTGTTTTAGCTATATGCTAACTATGTTTCCCACGTTCAACCTCCGTTAGCGTGTTGTTATGGTACCCAAGTCTTCCTAGAACTTCCTGTGACATCACCAATGAAGAAATGTGACTCAGCAAACACTAAGCCAAGAATACTAATAGACTATTAAATTAGTTGATAGTCATGACTAATCAACTAACCGTGGCGGCCCTAGTTGGGATTTAGGAAGGATCAGACGATGGTTCTGGAGATATCCCAGCAGAGTTTGGGTCACCTGTTCTTCAGCTGAACTTCATAGAGTGAAATAGGACTTCTTTCCTTTTTGAATCATTAAAAACGGTTCTGAAGTTGCTAAATTTGTCTTCAAGGAAAATAATTTGAACCTCAGAACATTTCTACTTAGGTAGAAGAGTAGAAGTACTAACGGGTCAAATGTGTCTTCTGGTGTGTTGGCTAGAAACTAATATTTCTCCCAAAGGTATTTTAGGTAAAAGTAATTTGTTACTTTGAGTCTCTTGGCTTCACGATCCAACAGAACAAAGAGTAGTTCCTTCAGCAGGTCTGCTTCTCCTCAGCGTTCCAGCCTCAAACTGAAGGTCAAAGCTTTTGGATTCTGCAGAGACTGGCTCCTCCTTCCTGAGGGGCAGGAATGGTTTTCCCAGGATTTTCTCTGCAGAAGCTGTCAGGTCTAAATCTGAACTTCTTCATCCATGAAGAAGTGGGTTCTTCTGAGGAACGCGACTCCGACTCGGATCTTCCGGCATTTCTCACCAACCCGTATTATTTATGAAGCGGTTGCAGTGGCTGTGCAGGTGCAGCATTCATCACTTACAGAGCCCATCATAACTAATCATAACATATGGCGCGCATATTTCTCTGCTGTGATCAATGTCCCGAGTCCTCAAATGAAAAACAATCGACTTCTCTGCTCAAGTCGCTACAACTTCAGCGATTATGAACTTCTGGGCAGCTTCATCTGCAGAACCTGAGCGGGATAATACAGTATTGATCACAGGTGGTGACAGATTCGCTCCATAAATAACTAATTATTTTATCCAGGAGTCCTCCGAGCTTCGAGTTCAGCTGAGGATGAATTTATTATAATACTTTTATTTCATTGCTTCTTTGACCTGTTTGTTTTATTATGGAATCTAAGTCTCCAGGAAATTGGATGTTATTTTGTTAACAGTTTGTATTAAACAGAAATTATCTTAAAATCTGAGCTAAAAACATGGTCTGGAAATGCAAGTGTTTTTTTTGCATTGCTCTCAAATGTATTTCTGAGATTAAATTTATAGATGTTCTAAAATGTCTATAAAGTAAAAAGGTTATACTGATGGTTTATTTTTTTCTCCTTCAATCTCCTCTTTTATGACCACAGTTTGACGCTGAAGTTAAAAGTAAATTTCTGTGATTTTCAAAAGGTGTTTGATACGATTTGAGTTATTGATAAACAGGTTGGTATTGAAGGAGGAGCCTCTGATGTTAACATGAACAGTAGAAACGTTCACTGAAATCAATCAGAAATCACTGAGAATAAAGTGTGGAGTTCTGCAAGGTTCCGTTTTGGGACCATCGCTATTTTTGTTTATTAGCGATATAAATGTAATTTTTGTTTGTCAAAAACATTTCTGTTTGTCGATGATAGAAATTAATTTTGTCTTGATTAAAAACTGGACTTAATAGCAGGAATGGAAATAAACCGACAAATTAATGCTGGTAAAAAGAGGAAATCGGATAAATATGATTGAAATTGAGATTTAAAAAATCCATCGTTATAATAGAAAAAAAAATGTAATTTAAGAATAATATTTACAAAGTTTTCATGATAGAAATCCTTGATTTTAATCATCACTTTGTTCATTTTCTTTATTCTGTTTTACAATTAATAATCTGAATATTTATGCTTCTTTATGTACTATTTATGTATTATTTATCAACTTATAATGAACAAACAATCTGAGTTTATCAAAGTCAAAATATTGGTTTTAAATGGTTGGATGTACCATTTTGTGCTTAAAAAACAGCTGTTGGATTAAAAGCTAAACTTCACCTTAAGAAGGTTTTTTATTAAACATTTTCAATAAAAAAATAAGACCAGAACAAAAAAGAAGAATTTTAATGAAAATTCTTGATCTTTGATACGAAGATGTAAAACAGTAAATTATATCACTTAAATTAATATTTATAGTTTGTCATGAAAATGAATTAATATCAGTATGTGTCATAGTTTGCATTAATCCTAGTGGTGTTTGCTTTCCCCATGCATGTTTGGGGTTTCTCCAGTAACTCTTGATTGAACTCCACCTTCACCCCTCAGTAGCTGGGATAGGCTCCAGCAGCTTCATGACCTCGTGTGGAACCACTGTGAGTTTGGAAAAAAATGTTGATTTTGTGTGTTGAATGTTGTCTTTCTGCTTCAAGGGGAGTGGAGTTGCTCAAATGCAGTAATTACAGAACATTATTCAGTCAAAAAGCATTTGCTAATAAATTATGAATCTTTGATGAAACAGCTTTTGGTTGATTTCAATAATGCATGACAGCTGCAGGAGCTGCATCTCTTTGGGACTCCAACCATTAATTCCTTCCCAGCATTTGAATTTCTGCCTCTTTGGTAGAAAAACAATAATTTAATTTAGAAAATCCCAAACTTTGAACTCTCAGATGTTCTCGCTCCACTCACCTGACCCAGGTGAACAGAAGCTGGAGTGGAGAAACCCAGAGCTGCCTCCAAATAATGGGCCAGAACTTGAGCTGTAGATAAAATATGACTTGAAAAATGACAAACTAAGTTAATTTTTTATTGTTTGTTAAATCCACATAAAAAAATGCTGCAAAAAATGCATCAAAAGTGATGAAAACTTTGGATCTGCCTGAGATGATTCAGGAACTGAAGTGAACAGAAACTTCCAGGCTGCTTTGAGGAGAACCGGTCCAACTGGTTCTGGTTTCCTTCTGTCCATTCTTTGTTTTTAACGTTTTTAAAAACCAAAAACTTTGAGAACTTTATTTAAAGTCTACATTTTGCATGTTATTGGATTAAACTTCACATTATGATTAGAATCTTCTTAATGTGAACAAATATAAATAGGGAGGGATGATATATTGATGCAGTATCGTTATCGGACGACATTTGCATAATTTAAAATGATCTTATTGCACGATATTTGCATTATTTCAGATTATCGCATCGGATGATATTTGCATAATTTCAGATTTTTATAGCGGCCGATATTTGCATAATTTAAGATGATCGGATCTGCAGATATTTGCAACATTTATGATTATCGTATCGGCCAACATTTGCTTAATTTGGGATTATTGGTATTGGCCTATGCTTGCATTATTTAAGGTTATAGTATCGGCCGATATTTGCAACATTTATGATTATCGTATTAAGCTATATTTGTAAAATGTAAGATTATCGTATCAGTCTTATATTTGCATAATTTAAGATTATCTGTATCGGTTCGATATAAAAAATTCCACCGATAAATGCCACTGAAGTTTCTTTTTCGATTTTCCCAAAATAAATCGCCCAGAACAACAAATTTGAATTAATCGATCAAATCGCTTTATCACCCAGCTCTACTATCGGCAAATATCGGCTTCAGGTAAAATATCGGTTATCGGTATCGGATGAAAGGATATCGGCCCTTCCCTAACCGTAAAGTCGGGATGAAAGAAGTAGATTTTTACATCCTGTCTCTTCTGTTCCTGATGGTCTTTGAACGTTTCTTCTTGGGTTTTCAGTCAGTTTCTTGAACAAATCTGAACTCATCAACTGGATCATTTTCTGGTTAAAACGTTTGGATTCTGTTCGTTTTAACTTCTCCAACAGTTGATGGAGAACCGGCTGTAGATGGTTTGGTTTCGTCTACATTCTGACAAAGGGATTTCTTAGGTTTTTCCGATCCAAGTTTGTTGGGATGCTGCGTCCTTTAGCCGGTTCGGCGCCGTTTTTGGGGTCTTTGTGTGGCGCGTTTGGCGCCGCGGACCGTTGGCGTCGGAGGCGTTGGTGCTGAGCCAGTGTTTGCTGAGCCACATTTCTTATCTGCGATCTTCAGGAAGGCTTTTGCTTTCCTGAGTGTTACTAAACACCAGGATGAGATCAATTAGAGATTTGGGTCTTCAGAGGCTTTATGAGCATAATGAGGAACACTTAGGGCTAATGATCGGAGCCCAGCCTTCGCCTTCCGCTGCCTCCCCCACATCAGGCCCAGGACGACTCAGCTGTTTTCCTCGCCCGTGCTGCCTCAGCATTGGCCACGGGTCTCCACAGTCGCCACAGCCAGCATTGATCTGAAATAATTAAAGCAAATCCAAACTTTGATCATGGAAACCCAGAGAGCGGCGTGCTCGGGGGGGCGGATTATCAACAGAAACAGGCGGAACGGCTTTGGAGCAGCTGCTGGTGAACGCGTGCCAGTTTTGTTGCTTCGTCATTGGCCCCATTTCAGCTGCTGAAGTGTTTGCGTCTCATGCAGAGGAGCACTCGTCGTGTTATTGGTGTCCCGGAAAGCAAGACTCATGCAAAATACTGGAGAAATGATTTTTTCTTTTGTTTACTCAAACGTTTGGTGTCTGACTCCCTTTGACCTTGTAGAGACGCTGCAGACGCCTCAGATCCGTGTGAATACAAGACGTGATAATGGGAGCAAAGCTGAAGTGATGCTGCAACCCTCCTCCAAGTTTGGTTAATAGGCTTTTGTTAAAGGTTTCTGTTTCCCATCATACACTTTACATTTGTAGGATATTCAAATAAAATTCACTTTCTCTGTCTTCAAGTGACATTTTTAGTTTGTTGCTTTTGTAAGAGTAATTTTATCTCTAAAAATATGTTTTGCCTTTTCAACGGATTCTGAGCATCAGGCGTGATTTATGTAAATCCGATCACACAGCAGGTCTGATGTCATGAACGCCACTGTTGAAGAGCCACGGACAAATTGAGGTTATGTACGAGTCATGTGCTCCAGTACTGGAGGGGGGGGGGGTTGAGCTGTACTCGAGGTTGATCCTAGGCCAACTGAAAAAGTGTAACAATCACAGCCTAAACTTGAAGATTTATGGTTTTCCAGAAAGCCACACATAGCCACATTTTAAATAATGTGTAATCTTACAGAAAAAAACCCCAAAATATTTAAAAAACTAGATATATAGCATTACCTGTGATAGATTAATAGCTGAAGATGCTTAAAATGATAGCTAAAACAGTGAAGCTAATAGCTAGCTAAAATACTAGTGAGGTGCCAGATTAGCCAAAACAGCTAGCATGTAGCTAAAATATTAGCTAAACTTCAAAATAGCCTAAAAAAACTTTAAAAAAAGCCTAGATTAGCTGAAACCGCTGGCTGACATATTTGCTAGATGTCAAATTAGTCCTAAAAAAAATGGAAAAATGTCTGATTTAGCCAAAACAGTTTGGGGGGGCGGGGCCAAATTTGGAGGAGGGCCGGATCCGGCCTGCGGGCCGTAGTTTGGGGACACTTGATTTAAAGGGGTGTCATGAAAATAGAACGTACTATTGTCATGCGTGTGGTGAATGGATCGTGAAGTATTAGTAAGGCTACATGAAGTTACTCACACGAAGGGCGTACGGGTGATGCTGTCGTACGTATCCTTCCAGCTCACTGTAGTCATAGTTACTGGCTCCTTACTGACCGCATGGATATCCACTAGTAGTGGGAATCTTAAGTCACCTTGTGATTCGATTACGATTCAGGAGTCAACGATTCGATTATGAAATAATTATCAATGCATCCCAGATCTGCATTTTTCTTTTTCCAGAAATGTTTCTCTTTAGACACCAGACCGGCGGTGTTCAAAGTTAGTCCTCGAGGGCCGGTGTCCTTCATGTTTTCCAACCAACCTGCCATTTAAGCTCCTTTTTGTCCAAACACACCTGATCCAGGTAATCAGCAAAAGAAAAGTCAGGGTTCATGGAAAACCAGCAGGAGGCCGGCCCTCGATGACAGACTCCTGCACTAGACCAACATGGCTTACTCTTCTCCTCCAAAGTGCATTTTTAGGTAAAGACTAGATCATAGTATATATAGTATACTTGTTTACTTTCTATAAAAATTCTGACATGATCAATATTTTGTTTGATAATCAAAAATCTTTAATCAAAAGGGAAAATATTCCCTGATGTCAACAACCTTAAGATACTGTTACGTTTCATCATCAGACCAGCTTCAATGAAACACTCTTTTACTTACGTAAAACTAAGTTAATCGTCTAGCTCGCTGCTTGTTGGGATTTCTCACATAACTTGCACACCACGTGACCTCGACACTGAATGCCAAAATGCTTCCAAACGGTCACTTTAAGTGAAGTTGTGGTCGGTCGGATGACGAGATGTGGAAGGTCGGCCATGTTTGTGTGCTCTTCAAAAATGTCAGAGTGAAGAACGCTTCACGTTTAGTTCCACTTGTTACTATTATTTTAAACCATAAACATTTTTAGATTATTTAAAATGTATAAATTGTTTCAGAATTGCTTATGGATCAGAATCGATGCATCCAAAAATGATTTTTTTCCTCCACCACTGGTGTGTGGTAAGTGAATCGTGAAGGATAATGGAAGTCTTACAGACCAGGTGGGTACCCACCTGTAGGACAGGAAGGACTGAGGCTTTACTTTAATACGAGTAGAGTGAAACTGATCCGAATCAAACGGGTCAGGATATGGAGAAACTTCTACTCCTTGATCTGGTTTGGTTTATACATATCATACTTAAGAGAAAAGACTGATGCGATCCAAACCGCCAGAAGAAGTCCCACAGTCCTGATTCTGGTTATTTCCAACCTTCGGTGCATTCACACTGGACCAAACCACACCAGAGTTCATCTGCTCGTGAACAGACCAGAGTTCTCAGCTTTAGGACCAAACGTTTCAGAGTGGACGTCCCTCCACTGATGAAGTTCATCTTCACTGCAGCTTCACTGAGCTTGTTTTGACACAGGTGCTCTCTACATGCACATTTATCTCCGCAGTAACCCTCTGATGAGCATTAAACGAGTAATGTGGAGTTTCCTGTGAAGGCATATGGTGATCAAACCCTCCACCTCCCAGTTGGACCACCTGGACCTCTTGGAGCCTCAGATTTGATTGGAAACAGGTTTAAACATGAGCCACAGCTGGAGAGACGATCCTTTCAGTTGAGAAATCAAAGCCGAAGAGCATTTCAGCAAAAGCCCTCCTCTGTGGAGTTATCCACGCCTCACACTCTGCACCTGGTGTGCGCTCAGCAGCCTCCGACATCGACTCCACAGCTAAAGCTCTCCTTCACTGCTGTCAGGGACGGATCCTTTCACGATGCAGAAAACGCGTTTGTGTCGTAAAGGTACCAATTAGATGTACTTAGAGTTTATGCAAACGGGAGGCACCTGGCAGATGTTTGGGGCCTCTGAATATGGATGCTGAGTGTTTTAATGGTTACGTCGTTCTCAGCTTCATGTTTGAACCTTTTCTGGTCCTTATCATCAACTACAACTGGGGTTTTCTGTGATCATTTTTTAACTTTTTGTTATCTAAAAATAAAGGTCAAGAAGTTTTGAAAATATCATGTACATCTCATGTCTGAAGCTTTGGAGGATGAAAAGTGAACCTACTTTAGAGTCTTTGAATAGAATCTGATAAACACTAATAAAACTGAGTTCAGTTCAAAGGAGTTGAGTTTACTTTATTTTAAAAACTTTTGTTTCAGTTTTAAGTTTCCAAACGATGAGGAGGAGATATGATAAAGGCCTGAAGCTCCTCCTCCCTGAGATTCAGCCTGAAGGTTCGTCTCGTTCTTCGCTTTAGGACGGCCTGCTCGGCGTTAAGGATGCGCAGCGGCATCATCTCCGTCTGTGACTAATCAGATTGAGCCGCCGTCAACCCGCCTGTGTTTGTTCCACGCTAATTTCAGAGCCACTCCACGCCGTCGCCGCAGTGCAGAGCGCTGAACAACAGGAAGCAGCTTTTTGTCGGAGCGTGATCCTATCACACGTGTCATTGTTGTTAAGAGGATTAGGCTGGATTTGTCACATTGCAGCAGAAATTATCGTGGCAGAGATAATCTGTGATCCACCTAATTTAGTCATTGCTGCAGCAGAAGAGGATGGACTGGCGGTGATGGGATTCGACGGTCTGACCGGAGCCTCAGGTTCTCCTCTGGTTCTCTAAGGAGGTTCTTCAAACAGGCAATTATCTCAGCAGGAGAATCGCTGATGGAAATCTGCTTGATTTGATCTCAGCTGGGGCTCTAATATCAGCTAATTGTTTAACGACAACAATTATGCACCACTGGAAAATAATAAATGTTATTTACTAATAAAAGCATATTATTCAGTGTATTCTCATTATGATCGGCGCTTTATATTTCAAGGCACCGGGTCCCACTTTCTTTGGTATGACTCGGCCAGGATTTGAACCTGCAACCTTCCAATCTCAGGGTGGACACTCTACCACAAGGCCACTGAGCCTGCAAGTTTTGCAACCCAGTAGATTTTTGACAAAGCCAATACACCATCGAGTCATGCTAACGCTAACACGCTAACAACCCATCGTTACTGAATCAAAAGTGGGCGGGGCTTCTATCCCGGAGCTGCAGAGCATGATGGGAACTTCTGAAATGACGTGGGACTTTCACCAGTTGACCAATCACAAAATTCAACTGTAATACCTCGTTTCCACCTGTAGGGGGCAGCACACAGGCGTTTTTAGACCAATGTATTTTAAATAGAGCTGTCAGGCGATTAAATTTTTTAATCGCCATCAATCGCATTTCCAGAGTTAACTCGCGATTAATCGCATATTAATATGTGACTTTTTTTTAGGAAAAAAATGTGTGGTTCGTGGAATTTAGCAGTTCTACATTAATTATGAAAACAAGAATGACAAAATTAATAGTTTTCTTCAGAAATACTTTATTTTGTAACATTGTATTGAGATAAACTTTCTTAACAATAAAAGGCTGTAACATAAAATGCCTAACAAAAGCCCAAGTCCAAGTGAAGGGCATTTTAAATTCAAAACTTCAATCAACGTTCAGTAAAATAAAATAAAAAACATCAAAAATAACATTTCCATAACACTTTCATGTTCATTTTTTGTCAGGACCAAATCTTTTCCTCCTCTGCTGAACTACAGTAATAAATGAAATAGAGATTTATCATTTCCAATTAACTTTTGTTTTTTAAAACATTAAAGACTGAGAAAAGCGGGATACACTGTGGATAGTTTGACAGTCTGTTACTGCCGCCGCGTTCTCTGGCTGCAGAGAGGAAAAAAATTGTCGGCGTCAAGCACATGTCAGATTAACGCGTTTTTAACGCGACAAATCTGACAGCCCTACTTTTAAATGATCAAAAATGTGGCAAGGACCAACAGACAGCACTTTTAAAGCCGTGTTTATACATTCCAGACTAAAATATTTGATTTACTGCAATAAAATCTAAAATGTGATGTCTGAAGAGGTTAAAAAATAATCCCATGATCTTAAAAAAATAAAATAAATGGCTCTAATAGTATCAGCTAGTCATAATTAAACATCAT
>NC_050521.1:27627822-27670541 GCF_002922805.2 Oryzias melastigma | reverse complement strand
ATTAATGCGTCAAAAAAATTGTCGGCGTCAAGCACGTGTCAGATTAACGCGATTTTAACGCGACAAATCTGACAGCCCTAATTTTAAATGATCAAAAATGTGGCAAGGACCAACAGACAGCACTTTTAAAGCCGTGTTTATACATTCCAGGCTAAAATATTTGATTTACTGCAATAAAATCTAAAATGTGATGTCTGAAGAGGTTAAAAAATAATCCCATGACCTTAAAAAAATAAAATAAATGGCTCTAATAGTATCAGCTAGTCATAATTAAACATCACGATGTTCATGTTAAAGTAAAGTCATTATTAATTTAAGAATTTTAAATGAAGATATGAATCTCTTTTGGTTAAAAATCTTCAATAGCTCTGAAGATATTAAAGCTAAATCAGTAAACCTTTTACTGACTTTACGTATTACTACTAGTTACTTCTTAACTACTTTTTCTGGTTGATAATTGAACTATTTTTACTTTACTTCAAATGACTGAATCGGATCGAGCTAAAAAGAAAAAAAAATGTAAATCTTGTAAATGTATGTCATAAATATACAAGATTTAAAGCTGCAAATGTATTTTTTTTTTACCTGGTGGCCCCAATACTCCATCGTACAGCTGAACTCTGAGAACCAGTGGGGTCAAGTTTAGTTGCTGTATTTTTAATTTATCTAGATTTTTTCCTCCTGTTTTATCAGTGAAGTTTCTACTTTAACGGGTCCAGTTCTGGTTCCGGTCAGGATGTCTCTAGGCTCTTGTGGCTCCGCCTCCTCACCGATGACCTCAGCGCTGACCTCTGTCTGTTCATTCAAATTAAAGGGGAATTTTAAAAGAGCAACAACTGAAAATCCAAATGTAGACTTTTGCTGGTTTCACGTTGGATTTAAAGTTCTTCACTGAGCTGTAGATCTCCGTCTGCCGTTTGATAAAACTTTAAGACGTGACACGTTTTGTGTGGTGGCATTTAACAAACTGCGAGCTTGTCAAAAATGAGGTGTGTAACTAAAGGTCAAAACTGACGACTTTTAAAGGCCACAAATGATTCAAATTCTCGATAGGAGTCGTGATTTGTGAAAAGCGTCTTTGTCCTTGTTGATGTTTCAAATTTTAAAAAGTCAGAAAGTTATTGATATGTGTTAAAATAACTGTTAATATAGTGTTTTAGAATTATGTGGAATTTTACATTGATTTGTAGAATTGTTTAAGATTTTCTTAAGAAAGTAAAACGTCTTCCAGAAAAAACAAAAACTAGTTTTTGCTCTAAAAGTTTCCTTCATTTTTTAGTCTTTTGATCATTTAAAACATTCAAACTCTAAGTTCCATTCATCAACAGCCATTCATTATTCAGAACTCTGTAAAACTTTTCCTTCTGATCATCAACACCATCCGTCACCGCGTGTCCTCCGTAATTATCTGGGTTATGATTTATGGCGGTGACAACATCATCAGCATCACTGTCATCATTTTGCGGCAGAGACGGCGGCGGCGGCGAGCGCTCATCCTTCAGCCGAGGAGACATCATTCAGTCAAGCCAGAGCTCCATCACTACCAGGAGCTTCACACAGATGTTCATGTCGCTGGTTTCCCTCCAAGTGACAGAAAAACCAAATCAGTGTGGATTTTTACTGTAAACATGGTGATTAGTTTAGCATTTTAATTCATATGTTTGTTCTAACCATGTTTGTCTTAAAGTTAATTTATCAATAATCATCAAAGCTACAGAATATTTAATACTAACAAACCAAATAAAGTTAAAGAATTATTTATTCGGATTCATTGGTAAAGGACCCAAAATGTTGCAGAAACATTTAAAAACTAAAATCAAACATGACAAAACCACGACCCAAGAGAGCAACACAAAGACTGACAGAACAAAGACACTTAAATCTACTTAAAGCAGAACAGCTGATGATGATCAGCAGGTGGAACCAGGTGAGACTGGAGGAACAAACTCACCTGAAAACCACATAAACCAAAAACTATTTCTGAAAGAAACTAGTTTAAAGGGCACAGTCCTCACAATATTATAGGATAAAGCAATAGGAATTAATTTACTATGTTTTAATGACAAAACAAGCTAAATAATAAAGTACTTGTGCTCCTACGTCCTGATATACTGACTCTTTTATTGGTGGTTTGACTCCCAAACTCTTCCAGACGGATGAGCTTCCCACCACTTCTTTAAAGGACCACTCCAATGAAAATTGTCGTTTCTGTTTTTAACATATTCTTGAGGCATTATTCTAATAACGAAGGACCTATATATGAAATAATTTGTGAATAAAACTGCGTTTCTGAGTCTTAATTCAAATCGCGAAAACCGGATACTAGAAAAAGCTGGTGCTACTGACTGGGCGTGGCTAAGTCTCTGTCACCACTCCGCTCCTGCTTCATTTTCCTCATCCGAGTTTTCTCTGACTCAAATGTGGACAGCGGGATTGATCCAATATTGCTCACCATTATTTTTGCACCACTAATGCTAGCTTGGGGCTATAAACCTGAGTGGGAAGGGGGTGGGGCTGCTCCGAGCCAACAGTCCCGCCCACAGACCAGTTCTATTTCTAATGAGCTACTGCCTCTGGGCATAATGGGTCTTAAAAAAGGACAGAGGCTTTTTGATTTTGGCTAAAAACTGCACAGTCATAATTAAAAGAAAACTAGGAACGGTTTACAAAAGACAAAAATATGGTTGGAGTGGGACTTTAAAGAACCACATTGATCACATCAATCACTTGTGTACCCAGTACAGGTTTGACCATCTTTCACCTGCAGACAGAACCTGTCCACCTGTAAGGACAGTCGGGATTAAACTCAAGATTTTGACAATTTAGCATAAAGTCTCTAAACCAGCTAAACAAAAGCAGAGATTTGAGATAAGAACAGGAAGTCAATTGTCCCCCTCCCCCACACATACACACCTACAAACACATCTGTTTGTTTTTCTGCGTTTTGGGGACGTGAGACCAGAAGGTAAAAGACAGGGACGTCACTCAAAAAGCGTATAAATACGTTTTATTCTGACTCAATATGTTCTGAAGGATCCTGGGATTCTTCATGTTTAACTGGAGAACTTTGACTTTCATATTCGGCGGGTTTATCTGTGTTCCGCCTGTGTCTCTGTTGTGACCTGCATGATTTGCTTTGTTGTTTGGAAGTTGATTAGATCAGTTTGCTGCGTGGGCATACAGTTTTGTGTGCATGCATGTATAAAAATGTGTGTTTACACAGAAGCCTCTGTGGGTATTTGGTAATCCAGATTTGTGCACTCGCCTCACTCGGTGTGTTTGTTTTTACATGTAAAGGCGCAGAAACTTTTCTTTTTTTTTCTGTCTGCCGTCACGCCGTCTCTGTAATTCCCATTTTCACCCGGAGGACGGCGATTCTGATCAGCAGCTTCCTGATAAAGTGACGGCGCTGACTGCAGTGCATGTTTATGAATTGTAAATGGGTCTATTTATCATGCCGTACGACACGACTCACCAACTTCATGCTTAGCAGTTTTACATTTAGGAGCGGAATATTTCAGCGCAATCGACCTTATCGAGTGTCATTTTAATTCGTATGAGATTAATGCTGCGGCGTTCCCAGCACTCATCAGGAGATACAGCTAATGGATTCAATATCTATTATTCCTTCATTTAACTTTCATCAAACTTTTCACGTTGCTGGAAAACCGTTTTCAGCACATTTGAGGAATATGGAAGATTTAACCTTTTTCAAGAACCAGATCAAGTTCACAGAGATTTTATTTGACGGTTGTGTTCCAACATTAACCTTTAGGTATAATAACGTTATAGGTTTTAGATTGTTGCTTTAGTGATGATACGATTTTGATTCATGAATCAGGATCAACAATTCATAGATTTAATCAGGATTCTTTCTATGTTTATGAATTAATTTTGGATGGTTGTTAAATGTTTGTCTCTTTGCTGGATGTGTGAAAATTAAATTATGTATTTAATAACCATCAATTATACTTTTTATTTAGAAAAGGAGAGCAGAATCCAGAAAACATAACAGACGAAAACACAAAGATTTAAAACCAAAGACTTTCTTTACATTCTAAAATTTTTGCGTAAACTTCCTGGAAACCAAACCATAAACATCTGTGTTGTTTTGGGTCATTTAACTGCAAATCCTAAAAATGTTCTCCACAGTTTATAATTTAATTTTACTGTTGCAATTAAAATAATATCCTATAATTGTTATAATAAAAGGTTTTGGAGAAAGCAAAAGCATATATTTGTTCACAAACTAATGATATATCACAGTTTACTAAGATAATATATTGATTATTGTAATATTTGTCATATCATGACGCATGTATCGTGAATCGCATCGTACTGTAAGTTACCCTGGTTGCGTCCAAATTCCCTCCCCAATCCCTAACTACTAAAAAATATATAATGCGGGACTATAAAGTGCTCTGGAATTTAAAGGTAATACGGACACGATGCTCAGAACTTCTCTTTCGTTTTTTCAAATGCTTGATATGATGTCACCGATTTCATAAAGTGTAAATTGAATAAATGTGACGTTTATTAGTGACTTCACTGTTTCATATGGTGAAAATGTGGACGGTTTATTCAGAAATTATATTTACACACATTTTTTTGTTTGAAATTGTACGACTGCAATGCATTGTGGTCTATATTCACTAATGCAGTGAGCATCGATGTACGCTAGTTTTTTGCAGAGATTTCTGGGAAATTTCTAGTGCCCTAGATTTTTGAATTAGTAGATTCGGAGAGCTCTAGAGAATGTTGACGGACTCTATAGTGCACTAGTGAGTGGGGGGGGGATTCGGACATTCTGCCAGGGATCTCTAGCCCCCCATGCTAGCAGACGGTCACATGACGTCACTTCATTGATCACCAGATTTTTGCAATATTCTTAATTTCATGTTTATTATATTTCTTATTAAAATTGTCGATTATATATTATAGACCTTCTTTTAGTAACCTGAACTTCAATCTAATTTTTTCTCACCTATTGAAAACTTTTGAAAGTTTTATTTTGAAAGTAAGAGCCTTCATTGACACTTTATTTTGAAGGTTGAAGGTTACACTAGTGCATTTATTCAACATTATTATTCAATAATGATAAATACATTATCATTATTTTTATATTTATAAAGGAATCAGCCATCGTGGACTTCACAAAAATGTTATTAATTTTTCAGAACTGATTGCAAATATCCGAGTGTTGAAAAACTTTTACAAACTTATACAGTAAACTACAGCTTGACTTCATGACACAAAGGGTAAAAGTCAAAATATTTTAACATCAACATGATGTTTTAAGTAAACATCTCACAGAAATGTTTAGATCTAAAAGAGAACGAGTCTGTCAGAAAAAAACTCACCTGGAACTTTATTTACTGAATTTTTACGGCTTCTGCTTCGGCTCAAAGCGGCAACAGCAGCTGGATGATTGTAATAACGGTTTGTTCAACGGAGGGAAGATTTCAGACAAGAACAGGTGACAGCACATTAATCTGGGCTTAATGGCAAAGTCATTTCGTTGAGATTATTTACAGGAAAACGGTGAAGAAGCTCATCAGTGACGTCCCAAAATAACAATATTCTCACTGATAATAGAGGTCATTTATTCCCAACTGAAAGCTTCTGAGTTATGTGTAAAAATCTGGGAGGATGTTGAAGAAGTCGTGTTGTGGTTTCTCATTTACAGAGCTGATTAAAGTGAGTCCAGCAAAATATTCCTCTGATATTGTAGAAATTTGGTACAAACATTAGAATGATAAACAAACCCGAGGACTGCTGCAGGAATTCCGTTCTAAGATTTTTTTTAAATTATGCAACTAAAAAGAGAAAAATCTCTTCACAGCATTGATTGAAATAAGAAGAAAGGTTTCAGATTTAAATGAATGAAAACCCAAATTATAAATAAATACTTATATATATATGGTAAAATAGAAAAGGGAATGTGAAAAATTAAAAAATAGTTTTAATCTTGAAAGAAGACATTAAAACCTTAAAAAAATTAAAATCTGGGGAAAAAAATGTAAAAAAAACACAAAAAAAACTAATAAGTTTAAAGCCCCGCCCCCACATAATATAGGCTCAACTCCAAAAGCAAAAATTCTGAATTAAAACTAAATCAAGGAAAGTGAAGAGGGAGGGGCTTTGAATAAACCAGAATTACAATATAAAACAGCAGCTGTTACAACAACCTAAAGATTATTTTATTTAGTAAATGTGGTAACACTTCGTAATAAGATTCTTTAACAAGTTTTGTTATCACATTAACAGACATTATTAATGTTTTTATAGGTTATTAGTAAAACATTTATTAGCACAATAAGCCACATAATATTTATTAACATATTTAGTAAGATTTATTAACATCTAAAGTGAGACTTTTGTCTGCAAAGGTCATATTTTTAAACTTCTTACAAGCTTAATAAATGTATTAACTATCTTTGTCCAACATTATGTTTTTTATTTTGTTGCACCTCATCTAAAGTGTTACTGTAAATTTTAGGTTTATAGTTTTTTTATTCGAGTTCTTTTGCCATTTCTTTAAGTTCAAAGTATTTACATCTTTAAATGTACATTTTATATGACAAAATTTATTTTAATTATGGTTAAAACTGTTCAGAATGTTTCTTTTTTCTTCAAATTCATAATTCAATTTTTTATTCACTTTGAAATAATCCTGATTTGAGCCCAGAGTAAATAATAATTTTATTTTGAAACGCTTTAACGTGTAGCTTCTGTATTAAGGCCTTTGACTGTATATAGAAACTGGACTAAGTGAGTGTGATGTCACCCATAGATAATGGTTTATTTCAAAATAAGCCAATGTGGTTGCCATTGTTTTCGGTATGTGGACGCCGCCATGTTGGAGCCAGGTGTCGCTGGTCAGCAGTGATTGGTCTAAGTCATTGTTTCTATGGAAACCACTCTCACCAATCAGAAGTGAGCTTGTTGGAAGGCCACACCCCTACCACCTGAAAGTGCGTTGCACAAAACTCGTCAAACGTTTTGAATGTGGGACGTGAAGGCCAGTAGGCTCCGCCTACTTTTATTAAGACATCTGATTGGTCAGTTTATAATATAAATAATTTGAAAATTTATTGTGAAAAAAGAGAATTATCAAGAGATTGAGTAACAGATGTTTATTTTTCTATAGAAGTCTATGGGATTTTAGCCACTTTAACCACTTCCTGTTTAGAACACGAGGGGGGCGGGGTCACTCAGTCCAGTTCTCAAATACAGTAAATAGTTGAGGGCCCTGAAATGTTGACCTCCTGCGACTCATCACGTTTTTTCTGTGTTTTCAGCTTGGCGGCGTCAAAAGAAGCTGCGGCGAGGAAGGCCACCTCTCCGATGCCGCCGTCCGAGTTTCTGGACAAACTCATGGGAAAAGTTTCAGGTTACGATGCCAGAATTCGACCGAATTTTAAAGGTAGGATTTGCCACCAAGACTCAGTCGGATAAGGCGGGAATGTAGCCAAAGCTGAAAAAAATAAAGAAAAAGTTGTTTCTGCATTTTGTAACGGAGAACTTCAGTTCATTTCTAGCAAAGCGTTCCTGCAGGAAAGGTTTGTATTTGTTGATCAGATGTCATGCTGTGCTCTCTGCTGAAACCCCTGATGTCTGTGGTTGTTCTCAATCTCTCGATCTCTTTTACCTCTGCAGTGTGGAACAAAGGTAATTCAGAGCATTGCTTTAACCCTTTAAAGACAGATTCAAGCTCCTTTAGGGCTCAGACCCCAAACCCGTGTTCACACCCCGCTGTGACTGCACCCGTTAGAACTGTAAGCAGCATCCCGCTGTGATAAGTTAGGACAGCTAGCTGTCATGCTAGCTGGCTACATTCCTTGGTATCCACACAGTATCCTGAGTGCTTGTTTTGGTGGTCAAGGTAATGTGCCCCCCCCTGCTGCCAGGTGTGATGCATTAAGAGTTAGTGACCTCTCCCTGAATGTTAGCCCCCATAAAGACACATGTCAGAGGTTTCTGTACTGAACAACAGGCATGACGTAGACGTGCACTAACCCTCTGTTATTAGACCTCATTCCAACGCGGAGACGCCAAAAACAGACAAACACTGGGCAAAACGCCGCCGCCGGCTCTCGAGACGCATTGGAAACACAAAGAAACAGAACTGAAAATGGTTTCATCTCACAGCCTCTCTTCCAGGATGTAAGCTGATGCATTGGACTCTTGCTGCATGTGAAACCATCAGGTCTTCTACTCGGATGAAAACTATTTTCGGTCCTGGTGTTTGTGTGTTACTCCACCTTCTTTGGAAAGATGAAAACTCGCTTTCACGCTCACGGCTGCATTCTGACGTCACGTCCTTCCAAAGGTTTACTCACTGAGAACCAAATTTAGAAAATGTCGCATTTCAAAGAGTTTGGAGAAGGTGGTTTGACTCTAAACTTTAGGGGGGGAGTTTTAAGCACTTTTGAACGTTTCCAGTGTTTGTCGTCTGAACTTTAACATCCATTTAAAGTCCCATAAACCAGGAAATCCCAGAGGGAGAACTGAAGAAGTTCATGAAAAAGGTTATCAATGCAATAAAACGTTTTCTTCATAGTTTGACTGTAGAACCCGCTTTAACCATTTAATATCAGAGCTGACAAACGAATGCTTTTCAAAACAACCCGAATGAGCTGCACAGGTTTCTGCTGTCGCAGGACGAGTCGGAGGAGGGAGGAGGGGGCAGGAGGTTCTGACACCAAACTCCTGGAAGTGTTTATTCTATTCACTCTGTTTCAGGTCAAACGTTTGCTTAGGTAAACATGTATTAAGGTCAGTGATTGTTCAGCCTCTCCGACGGTTTTAAACAAAACCATCAAATGAAACATTTTTTAGCATAATTTCGTTGTTTCTCCTTTGATAGTTTTATATTTAATGTGCAATTTAGACACTTTTGAGCATTTTTGTGAGTTTATTTTATGTCAGTATGTTTTTAATAATCACATAATAGTTCAGCCACTATAGATTACTATATTAAAATGTATTAGTTCTTGTTTTTAGCATTTACAGAACATTAGCATAGTTAGCAGAACTACACTAATGATTATTTTCAGCTATTTTTTATCATTTGTTTTATGATATCGGTGTAGCTAATCTTCACTTATATTTTTAAGATTTTTTTTCATTTTTTAAATACATAATTAGCAGTAAACTAAAACTATAAGACTATTTTAAAAATGTTATGATTAATTTGAGCATTTTACGACTCCAGTTTTTGGTAAAGCTTTAGATGAGGTGATGAAAAACACTCACATGTTGACAAAGATAGTTAATACATTTGTTAAGCTTATAAGCAGTTTATTAATTTGGCCTTTGGAAACAATGGCCTCACTTTAAATGTTAATGAATCTTACTAAACAAACCTTATTTGGCCTTTGTGCTAACAAAAGTCTTACTAACACTAATAATGTTTGTTAAGGAATCTTATTATAACATTTTACACAGTTTTTTAATGTTTTTTTTACTTTTGTCCTCTAAGCAAACGTTGAGCAGAGTCTTTTCCCGTTTCAACGCAGTTTTTATATTTTTAGAACTGTCAGATGTTGTTTAGTTTTTTACGTTTCTAAAGACCCGTAGGTCTGGAAATGCTGGTAAATCAGCTGCATCCTCAGGTTTGGAGCTGATTCCTGTGAGGCTCACCTCCTGGTCCTCCTCCTTTTTGAGGCTGATGTTCCAGGAGTCCCACAGGAGAACGTTTCCACGGGCTTAATTTGCCTAATCTACAACGCACTTTAGACCTGAGTGGAAATGCTTAATACGTTACGACAGAAATAATCTTTAAGCCGCAGAAAAGAGGGAGCTCTTTCTGAGGTTCCACCTGCATCCTGTCAGGATGAAGGAGACTCCTCTTCTCCAAAGATGATTGAAGATCCTGTTTTAAATCTTATTTTGTGTTTGGAAAAACTCCAAATCTTTGGAGACCAAACAGAAGATTGGAGACTTTTCATGCATATTTTTGTATCATACTTTGGCTGAAAGTCCATTTTATAAATGTTTGTGTTCTCAGAAATTGTTTGGAACAATCCAGTCGATGTACTTGGAGCTGGTCCTGCTTTTAGATCAGGGGATCAATCAGGAAGTTCTTACATCTGAATTTTTGATCTTACTTCTCTTAAAGTAAAATCTTGTTTGTTGACTGAAGTCTATGTATATTTAGACGGTTACCTTTTTGAAGATCTGTTGGTACTCATGGCGATGATTTGGGATTAAGCGTGTTTTCACGACGGCGAGCGCTCCTTTTATATAATCTGTTTAGCTAATTGCGTAAGGCTCTATTGTTAGCAGACAGGCAGGATGTGAGCTTCCAGACTCTTTCATGGCTGTCAGGTCGACGGAGAACCAAAGCGTGAGCTCTCCGACTTGCTTATTCATGCAGTTTGCATTCATGTCTGCGTCTGTCCCGGTCCTGCTAACTACACCCGAGCATCATCTTTCTCATGAAATAAACAGTTTGACATTTCTGCTCCTGAATGAACTCCTAGGGAAGTGGAATAAAAAATAAGACGAGGGATTTAGTCAGGAGGCCAACGGAGCCGCAGTCATGCGAGAGTCCTCCAATCTGTTCTGGAGAGTCGAGACGCTCTGAACTCTGCTGGATCGCTCTAGATGTTTATGCATTTTCTTTGTTTTAAACAGCATTTTTCTAATAGCAGGGTTAACGTCTTCATCCTGAAACATCAGGTTTCCACCATCCATCATTTCTGCTCATCTTTTTATGTCTTGATTGAAATTGGAACTTTTGCTTGGTACATAACCCCAGATCATGATGGTTCCTCCCCAGGCTGCAGGAACTAGATGAGAGCATCACTTTCTTTTGCAGCTTCTCACCGATTCATCTGATGGTGCTTTAGAACCAGAACCAGTTGGAGAACTAGAACTTCAGACGGTAGTTTGGTACCAACGACTGACATCTTCACAAATTGTTCTCCAACCCCATTAAGCTTCTGTTGGTTGTGTTAGGCCTCGTTTCCACCGAGCGATCCAGTCCGATCCAATATTTGAGCGTTTCCATTGTTAAATGGACCCATTAAACAGTTCCGACCTGCACCTCTAGAGGGCCCCATAGAAAATAGAAGGGACGGTTAGGGCGGAGCTGCTTGTTACGTCCCCGTTTGACAAACGTCCCGAGTCAAGAGGAAAACACAAACACAAGAACTGGACACCAGTAAGAATCAAAGGAACACAGTTTATTAAAGAAATGAAACTCTGTCCTGAAAGAAAGAACAAAAGGAAATAATGACTGTGCTGGTTAAACAACAAGACAAACCAAAAGGATTGGAAACATAAAATAAGTCATGGAGACTGCTGACCCGGCCACGCCGACTGTCGGAATCAGCAGTCTAACTATTCGAAAGAACCAAACAAAGCTTTCAAATCAAGACTACCAAGGTCCAACCCCAAACTAAAATAACAAAACCCAGCAGTATAAGACTGCTGAGGACAAAGGAGGGTGAAAGTACAAAACAAAACCAGCACAACACCAACAACAGTCCAAACAGCTCCTCAGCCCTCCTGCCTGAGTGAGGCCGCCTCCATCTTAAATAGCAGCAGGTGCCAATCAAGGCACATGGGTCACACCTGCCAGGTGAGCAGAATGCCAGTGGATGGAAAAGGGCTCAGCAGCAGCGGGCGTGACACTGCTGTAGCCACCCGCTGATTGTCAGAAAGTGATGATGACATTAGAAAGCACCACTTTAGCACTAAGCTAACGGCAGTATTCTTCTCAGACCGTAATCTTCTTTTCAAACATCAAGAAATTCCTGTTCTACACGATGTACAAAAAGTAAGTTCAGAAAAAGACGAGCTGGAGAATGACCTCCATGGTTTGCTAGTCGTCGCAGGACAATGACACGCTAGCGGTCTACGCCACGCATGCGCCGTAACAACAACCGCTCAGTGGAAGTGAGGCTAAATGCTCGCTAGAAATAACTGGTCCATCCCGTACTACTCCTTACCGTCCTGTTCAGTGAAACGAGGCTTTAGATTACAGCAAACCGATCTCTTACATCTCCAGAGTTTTCCATCCTCTCTACCCACAAATCCATCAAGGGCTCCGGAAAAGCTTCCCTTTGAGGCGAGCATGGTGTCATCCCTCTGGTTTCAGAACCTAATCTTTGAGTGAGGGAATTGCAGGCCCACACCATGATACAGCCTCCACCGTGCCATGGTAGTATTCTCCATCATATATCCATCTCTGAGGAGAGAACCTTCACCTCTGTAATCCTGGAAAAAACAGCCGAACAAGAACCCGTCCTAACACGGGGGGAGATGTTTCTTCTCGGCTGTAATCTCTACAGATTTCCTGTCATCTGGACCTTTGCCTCCAGCGTGGAGCGGGCACCAACTCCAAATACAGAGGGACTTGAACGTGTTCTTGAGGGACTGACGCTCAGAAGGAACCGAAGGTCAAACATGGACCAAGTCTTCATGGATGCAGCTCTTCTGACCTGTTCAAACCTTCATCCTCTTTATTTCTGAGAAGCATTTATATTCAATCTGGAAACAGAACCGCTTTCATTTGTTGGTCAGAAAACATGTTCACCTCAAAAGTTTTTTAATTTAAATTCTCAAAGACCAACAGCAGGATAACTAACACGGCAAACTGGAAAATAAATGTAATTTAGAGTCACAAATTCATTATTTGAGCTACGATGAAACACTTTCCATTCCAGCGTTTATTCTAAAACCAATTAACTTGTTATGAAAAAGAGTTTCCGCAGATTTTGTGATTCCATTGGAACCGTATTTGTTCATCAGGATTTCTCACATTAAAAACAGTTTAAAAAATACAAGAAATTGATTCAATTTCTATGGAGTAATTTGCCATCTTATAAGTGAAGATTGATTTGAGCGGATTAATATTTTTAGGGATAACGGCTCATAACCGAACGTTAGAGGAAGACGCTTCAGAAAACAATAAGCTGGAGAACAAACGTCTGAAAATGAGAAATGTGTTTCCGTGTCTGCATTATCTGGTGAATCGAGCTCGGCCGCTTCAGCAGCAGTCGGCGGGAATGTGAGAGAAGAACGTGAGAAGAAAGAGAAGTTTCTCCCAAATCAGGGAGGAAATTACAGCGAATCAGGGCTGCAGGCTCCATCGTCTGAGTTCAAGCTTCCCATTGATACGGCGGCTCGTTCCATCCAGTAAATGAGAGGAAACGCTCCTGACACTTTCAGGACAGGACATTTATAATCCATGACTTCCTCTTCTCCATTTTCTCTGCCGGCTCTCTCCTTCCAGCCCACTTTTCTGCTTCCACACTCATTCATGTTTTCAGCGTTTTCCCGCATCACAGTATTTCAGCTGTCCTTTAAGCTCCGCCTTCCTCTGAGATCTAATTTCCTCCGGAGCGAGCAGGAGTCAAGGTCATCGGGCCGAGCTCCTTCTGTATTCTTGTTTAGCCGCCTCTGATTTGTGAAACAAATTGGCCGACTTTGACCCGCTGGAGCGTCGCGGCGGTCAGGGCCTGGCGTGGCGGGAGAAGCTCTCCCGCTCGTTATGAATGCCCACGAAGTGTCGAACCGATAAATGAGGGTATGAGCGGAGGAGATAGCGGGGGGGGTTGATGGAAAAGCGCCTTGCGCCGGCGTGATACCCGTTGTGTTTGTGCACACTTGATGAATGGCGCCGACTGCAGCTGCGACTCCCCTCATCTTCTCCGCCATAACCTTGTCCTTTCTCATCACTCAAGCCCAACAGCAGCAAGGGCGGCCGGGCCTGTGGAGCAGAAGCCCCCCACAACCCCTCCAGGATCTGCCCCTGAAGATACCCCAACCCTCGAGTTCCCCTCAGTTTCTGCCCTCAGATCTCTTTCAGCTGAAACGTTCGAGTCTCCCCTTCAAACTGACGGTTTCATTGCTCTGCATCTCTGCTCGGCGGGGTTGGAGGTGTGGACGTGGGACGTGGTTATTAGCTGTCAGAGCCTCACGTTCGTTTGCTCTTATCAGCACTTGTTTAATGGCTACTTAATTGGATTAATGGTCTTAAGGTAATGAGTTTGGGATAGAAGAGCGGCTGCATGGGGAGAGAAAAACGGAGGGAGGAGAGACAGTGGAGGGGAAAAGGTAAGGGGAGGAGCTTTGGAGAGGCATTGACTGTAAATGAGAACTGGACAGAGTGACTCTTCCCCCCTGGTCTTCTAAAGAGGAAGTGCTCACAAAATCATATAGACTTATAGTCATTCTATTGTTCAGAATAAACCTCTTTAACATCTTCTTGATAATAATTTTGTTTTAATCTGTACTTCAAAGTATAAACTGACCAATCAGATGCCTCAATAAATGTAGGTGGAGCCTGCTGGCCCCCACGTCCAACCCTCAAAGTGCTTGATTGACAGAGTTTGTATTTTCAAGTGGTAGGGGTGTGTCTTTCTGATGAGCTCTCTCCTGATTGGCCATAATGCTTACCATGGAGATGATGACTCAGATTGACTCAGACCAATCACTACTCATTGATAACGTCTGGCTCCAACATGGCGGCGTCCGTATCTCGAAAAAATGCCGACTGAATTGATTTAATTTGAACCGTTTTCAATGGATGACGTCACATTCGGTCCAGTTCTCAGATACACTCAATGGTTTCAGGGTCTGGATTAGTGGTCCCCAACCCCCGGTACCGGTCCTTGGTCACGTGGTCCCGGGCCGCAGACCAAAAAAACGAAATACAATCACCAACTTAGATGGTTTCTGTTTAGTTTATTTTCTGATCCTGAAGTTTTATTTTGGAAAACTGCCGCATTCTCTTCTCAAGATCCGTTTTGGTCACATGACTCAAAGCAGCTGCCTGCATGGCTAAGCTAGTAGCTGAAAAGCTAACAAAAACCAAACAATAAAATGTATTTGGAAAGTTTCTTCTGAGAGAAAAGATCCAGTGAGGAAACCGGAGAAGAACCTTCGACGTCAGAGATCATAAAACTACTGTTTACGAACAAAACCGGGAGTTTTCCTCCACGTACGGAATTATCGAGACAGTTGTCCTCATGCAGCAGAAGATGCTCTGGCTAATATGCAGTGACAGATTTGACTGTTTCACACACAAATAAAGTTGAAGATACGGTGGATTCACGTTTTTATTTAGAAAATACCAGTTTTACGACAGTTGCATCATTTATTTTGCTTTATTTATCCATACCACCTTAAAAGTCAGACGTAGCTGAAGCTAGCGTACGGTTGTTAGCCTCCACTTTGAAATTAATGGGAAAATCATCACAAAGTTCAAACATTTTACAGAGAATGAAGATTTAATCTAATAAAGTTGAAGCCACTTGTAAATTTGAGAATTTACCGGTCCGTGGCCTGAAAAAAGTTGGGACCAGTGATCTAGAGGAAGGACAGCAGCAGTCTCATAGTTCCTCAAATCTTCAAAGGAGTTCAGGTCCCCTTTGGTTGGTAAAGACGGTGGAGAAGATCCAAACGCAAATAAACTTCAAAGGTCATGAAACAGAGTCGAGACCTTCTCGTTGTCCAATCAGATGTCAACCTGCTGCTGTTTGGGTTTTCAACAGAACCTGAATGTTCTTCTGTTCACCAAACTTCAGGATTTTTCTTCTTGACTGTGAAACTGTTGGTTCCACCAATGATGGCCCCCACCATCTTTCTTCTGTTTGTTTTGATTTTTACTGATATTTCCCGTAAAACACATCTATAAAAGCAGAATCTCAGACTGGTGTCAATCAGTCATTAATGACTTTTAATAGACCTTTCCTTTCCATCACTAAAAGTTTAAGGACTTTGGTGCTTTTGGGTGGAGACCCTCATGATTGATGACAAAGAAACCGAGCTCGATTCAGCAGACGTTGAGTGAAAAGCAACCAAACGTTTGATAGAAGCCAAAAGGACATCTCATTAACCAGAGCTCAGAAGCAGACGATCAGGAGAACTGCCAAACCAGCCGAAAAAATGAATGAAGGCTATAAATACCCTCCGTCATGTCTCCTTCCTGCTCTAAAGATAGCAGAAACTTGGGATCTCTTTTAGCTCGAGGCGGTGCGAAGCTAATGTGGGCTGTGTGAGAGGAGTTGATGGCTACATTAATCTGTCTTCCTCCCTCTGCACTCCACTGGTCCATGGCTAATAAGTTTAAAAGGAGGGGAATACTGCTCAGTAAAAGGCGATCCAGTCCTCCCGCGACTCTCGTCACACCTCTAATTACCAGCTTGGGGAGGAGAAGAAAAGGTCCAAGCCCGCCCTGTCGGCGTTTGAGGCCTCACTGAGAGGCTGGAGATGTTTACAGCATGCGTGACGCCATGCCTTCAGGCTCCACGTGGCAGACATGGCGTCTCATTTGTGGCTGAGAACAACTTTTTCTGGGGTTGTTAGGAGAACAGAGTCCTAATTATCAGCTGTTCTGAGTCGGAGAATCCTGAAAAACCTGCAGTGAGAGCCAGGATGTCTGCGGCTGAAGGGCTTAGCGCTGAGAAATCGCACCGGCCAGGAGGGAAAAATTGCCTTTCGTGGATACAAGAAGATTATAGACTTTAAGTCACCTGTCTACAACAGTTCATGGGCACGACGAGGACTTTCCATCCATCTGAGAAGCCATTTCCTTTTTCTTTTCAGTCTGACACTGACAGATTACAATATCGCTGCCGGTCCTCCGCACGCCGCCGTCGCCATCCTTCATGGAGGCAGTTGTCAAGTACAGCAGGCCGGAGTGGGTTCACTAGAGTCTGATGCAGCTTGGAGGCAAAAGGAGTCAGATCTGGACCCGGATCTGCTGCTCTGGAGAGAATCCCGCCATTCGGTTTATGGTTGATGTTTTGGTAGGGACTCACTGGCCCCTTCAGACCTGATCTGGACTTGATGATTTTAGGGCCTTCTTCACCCTGATTAGAGGTGGTTAGAGTGATCTAGGTTCTAGGTTTATACAGTTTTAGCCCACAAACCTAGACCTCCTTGGAGAACCTTAGTATTTCCGTCAGATTGAGATTATCTGTGCCTTTGTATGGTTCTACAGACATTAGGTCTTAAATTTGTTTATTTTTGAGCTACAACAGATTATGAACGACATTCATGAAGCATCTTGAAACATCTAGGAGGGTTTGGGCTCGGTCACGGATCTTAGAAACATTTGCTCTCTTCTTAAAGACGCTAGCTCCAACCGCTAAATCAGAATAATCAAGTTGGTAAAGTTAGCCAAAAAAAAACAAATGTGCTAGAAAAGCTCCTTTAAGCAGAAAAGAGTCAAAGTTTCAGTGAAAAATGGATTTACTGTGAGACAAACCAAGCCTGTTCTGCATAGAAGATGGACTGACTCTTAACGAGGACGTTTGACGAAGAACAGATGTTGGATTCATGTCTATTATAACATTTACAAAAATACAAATTTTTGTGACATTTCATTTCATAGTGTATTTATCCGTCACATCTTTAAAATCAGGCGAGTCTGAGGTTGGCGTCCACTTTTTACGGTTTTTACTTACGGTTACGGGTAAAGTTAAGGGAAAAATTGATTTCACATTTTATTGGGTCCAACACGAATTCTGTGTTTGTGTCTGAATTTCTTCACTACTCACGACTTCATGCACTTTAGGACGTTTGCTAATTCTTTTGGTGTGTCCGAATCTAATTCCAAAATCCGTTGTTCTGGAAATTTCCCAGAATTCTCTGCCAAAAAAAAAAAAAAACAGTGTACATCGATATTCACTAGATTGGTGAATGTAGACCACAATGCATTGTGTTTGAACCATTTGTCATTAAAAAAATATATACTTTTTTATAAACCCTCCAAGTTTTCCTCATCAGAACACGGTGGATTCATACATAGTTTTTGTAAAGTGTTCATATTTTTTAGGTAGAGAGTTCATAGAAACGTCTTCTGTGTGGAGATAGTTTACAGAGAACTATCCAAAAACAAACTGCATTATATTCAAGTTTGCATTTCAAGGGGATGTAAGGATAAAGCTACGTTCAATACAACAAACCATCTCAAGAACAGCAGAACACTATGACTGGGAATTACTGGGTATCACAGTACGATGCGATACACGATATCGATGGTATCGCGATACTTTAATAATTGGGGAAAAAGGTAATAACTAACAATATATAGAGAGAACAAATTTTTAGGAAACTATATCACATATATCATTTATTTTCTTTTATTATAATCAAGTATCAATACTTGGTGAGAACACATCGGAAATCAATCACAGGACTAAATGTTGTGATATATCGCAATACTCGATATTTTGGCACACCCCTACAAAACATGGAGTTTACGAAATTGGATGACTCCGCCCACTCTGAACCAAGCAAAAATGAGAGCAAGAACAGCATCAAACCAGACGAAGTCGAGATGTTGGTTTACATCACGAAAAACACACTTTTTATTCTTTAATCCTTTTAACACCGGAGCTCCAGTGTTTATGTTTTTTGATTTACTGTATTTTTTAATTGTTAACACGAGAATTCCAGTAGATCCTGAAGGAAAAAAGCAGCTCATCAAAATTTGTCACGCGACAAAAGAGGGCGGGCTCGAGAATTTGTCATGTGACAAAAAAGGGGCGGGGCACACATATTCGTCCTGCGGCGAAAGAGGGGCGGGACACGCAAATTTGTCGCTTGACAAAAAAAGGCAGAGTATGCGATTTTGTCATGTGACAAAAGAGGGGCGGGGTGTGTGAACTTTTCACGCCACAAAAGGAGGGCGGGGCATGCGAATTTGCGCAAATGGCATTCGGTGTACAACCGCTGTAAATGGGTTAAACCAGAAACGGACAGTAAGAGTTAAGGTTTCAGTTTTTGACTTTACTTTTGACTCTTAAGCTTTATGTGTTTACACGTCTGCTCCGTTTTTTAAGTCGAGCTGCTGCTTTTATGTAATTTGAATTTTCTATACTTTTCACTCTCTAGCTGTTGACTCCCTCAGAGAGAAGACACTATTTAAGTGTGAAATGATCAAATACTGTGAATAAAATGAAAACAACGTGGATCTGTTTGTGTTTGCATTTGTTCATTTTCTAGCTGATCAGGACTCTGGTCACATGACTCAGAATCGTGTTGTTTCAAAGGTCTTGATGGTGTTTCAGGGACATGAAGGTGAACTTCATTCTAGGGTTTCTGGTTCCAGACTGAGCTGTTGTTGGGCTGCAGGTTCAGACCTGAAGCTCCAGCTCCACCGTGAGCTGAATGTTCTGTAGACAGTTTGATGGATCCTCTGCTGACGCTCAGAAACCTGCAGACGGGTCGGCCTCGCATCCGATCGGTCCTGCAGTTGAGGAGCAGCTTCTGTCTTTGCCGGAACTTTACAGACAAATCCAATAAAGCATGAATCTTCCCCGACACGAGTGGAGGATTGACTTTCCTGGAGGAGAAAAAGGCCTGGTCACTGCGGGGCGATGAATCGCCGGAGCTCCTGCTTTCTTGGCAGCTCCTCTCTGCAGACTCTCTTTGTGCGTCTGACAGAAATGAAATGAGAGCTCGGAGATTTACATCTTTGGGTGTGAGGGGGTAGTCCTGGAGTTTTTGTGCTGCAGGTTCCATTTCTTTCATGTGTAACATCATTTATCACAGCTGTAGTCTGAGGGAAAACTCAAAGGCCGAAAAGAGGCCAGAATCCACCTGAAGCCAGTTTGACATGTAGTCTTTGCACCTCCCCCTCCTCTTCCTCGCGCTCCTCTTCCTCTCTGGCCTTCTGCATCCCCCTGTAGTGCATTTTGCTAGTTTGTGAAGCTCCTTCCGATTTAGCTGCATCGCCTCTCCTCCTCATCTCAGTGCATCGCCTCTCCTCTCCCCGCTGCAGTATGGCAGTAGTTCTCTGCAGACTCGTGCATCCCTTCTCTCCTGCTAATGCCTCACAGTATGTTGCCCCCCCTGTCCTCCCTGCCCCCCGCCCCTTCTGCCACACACTCGCGGAGTGTTGGCAGCAGTGCGACACCGTAGATAACTGAGCCTTGCTGTCTTGTTTGGCTACTTGATAGACCAAGCGGTTGTTTTCCTTAAGGAGGAGAAACAACGCAGACATGGAAACGTGTTGTTAGTATTTGCTGTGTTTAATTCTGATCTTTTTTTTATTAGACCCCAAAGGCTCCAAAAATGAAGCTACTCACAAGAAAGGTACTTTCTTTTGATTTCTCACTCTTCTTCTTCTTCTTTTCCTCCCTGCTCATCGCTTTGTGTTTTGAATTTTGAAGGCATCTACACATGTGTGCTCTGACTCAACCTATCAGAGCGACGTGAGGTCACACCCACAGCTTCCTAAAGAAACAATCAACAGGAATGTCCATTTGGGAACAAAAATGAGCTTGAGTTTTTACTGCATCGAGTTCCCACAACTGAAATGTTCTGTTTTCTTCTGGTCTGCAGTCACGAAAATTAAAAACTCTGACGACTTTGAGATCATTTGTGCTGCAGATTTAGTTTACATCATCAGATACTTATGTGAGGCGAACGTAAGGAAGCAGAAAAACTCGTTAAAAGCTTTTAGGAATGTTTGTGAAGAACCACGTCAATGAAAATGTTGTTTTTAACATCTTCACCTGACATTTTTATCATGACGGAGGACATATGTGAAGAAAATTAAGCTCAAAATTGTTATTTTGAATATTTCTTTATTTCAATTATTGTAAATCAGGAGCAGACGAACGAAACACTGTTTGAAAAAGATCGTATTTGTGACAGAAAATATAGGGCTGGGTTAATAAAATCGATGAATCGATCTAAATCGATCTAAACTTAATAGATCAATAGTCAATTTATAAAAAATATCGATCGATTTATCACATCTGTGCCAAACCCCCGACCTGGGGGGCGAGTGGACAGCTCCTAGTCTGGCCTCCACCCTTCAATCTGAGACCCTACCCGGAGCACAAAGCTCCAGCCAGCATAGCTATCCGGGTCATGCAAGCCCCCCAATCACGACAAGAGTCGCTGGCGCCCATTACAGGGTCTCATAGAGACGGGAGCTCTAATGTTGCTCGCCGTTTTTGTTGCCCTGTGTGAGGTTAGCGTGTTCGTTACTGAGGGAGAAAATGACCAAATAACTCAGATGGAATTTAGTTTTTTTAATAAAAGTTGGATCAGCTGGACCAGCAGCCCCGCCCACAACTCACAGGTGAATTTCTAATGAACTCCTGCCGCTCTGCAGAAACTTTACTTTGGACTGAAAACGACAATCATAAATAGATCAGAGTCAGAGTGATATTTTAAACCTGATTCTATTATATTATTGGCCAAATTAGATACGCAGGAAAGCTTTTTAAACGTAACATTTAAGATGATTCGCTCCAAGAATGCTGGATATCCACAATCTGATTGGCTGAAGCCTCAAATGTTGACGTTTCTTGAACTAATGCTTCAGGCGTCGCCTCCATCATGAAACGGTCTTTACCTGCTAAAGTCAGAGATGAATTTTCCTGATCAGGCTGACCTCATGAAACCACTGTGTGAGTCTGTAGAAGAGGGAGATGTTGATCTAAAGTCTGCAGCAAACCTACAGCAGCTGAAGATCCACTAAAGGGAAACAGCTCAACGTTGAAGAACCAAAGAAGACATCCTCTGACAGATCAGATGTTAGTTCAAATGTGCTTCAGTATCACACTAAAAACAACATTTATATTGACATTTCTCAATTTAAGAGATCATTTTGGGACATTGTTGGTCCATTTCTGGTATTGCTAATGCCAGATCCGAAGGATCCACTGGATCTCCAGTGTTTGTCTTAGAAACGAATCAAACCTTCAGTCAGGATTCAGAATTTACCGTCTTAAGAACCTAAAAGCAGGTCCAACATTCAAACAATCAGAAAGCTTTGAGTGTTTTAAGGTAACCATGTGACCAGATCTTCTCTTTTTAATAACAAACGTGATACAAATGTTCATCTGTGTAGTTATTCTGCCTCTACTTTGTCCCTCACTGTTCAAGAAAAGGTCACATTCACCTTAATTCCCTCTTGACGGACACATTTTCTGTTTAGACTAAATCAGACACGCGCTCTCAGAACTGGAAGTAAATCCTGAACTCACAGCGGGCTGTCCTCCATCGCAGGAGTTATGGTCTAAAATTAACCCACCATAGAGGCTCCCAGAATTCATCTTTTCTACAGTCAGTTCAGATGTTTTAAGGCTGTAAAAGTCGTCATTACGCTCTTCATTCACTCAATCTCAGACAGACATGAACGCTTTGACACTTTTGTTTAAACTCTCAGAATTCATAGACAAATGAATCCAGGATTATAGAATGAAATCCAAGATCTGATCTCGATCAAAGATTATAGAAAACTGGACTCATCCAACACAGGATGACGCAGTATGAAGGAGACTGATGGACAACAGCCAATCAGGACACGGAACACAATGCGCCGTAAAAAAGATGCAAAACTGCAAAAAATGAACCGTGTTAAAATGAAGGAGCGCCCCATCAGAGTTTTGTGTTGTGTCCTTCAGTTTAGCAGTTTACCACTTTACCACTATAGCAATGCTAATGCTAGGCTAACAAACACGACAATCTTAAAAGTAGAATGATGAAAAAGGACAAAAGTTTTATGACCAACACTATGATGTTTGTTGCTTAGGCAACAGAGGTGAAAGAAAGCATAGATTAGTGACGTTAACCCTTTAACTCCAGAGCTTTAGTAAAGATGTCTTTGATTTACCGTAACTATTCAACCATTTACACAATTGAGAAAGCTAACAGACGCTAAGAAAAGCAAGTTTACGCTTGTATACAACAGTTGTGGATTGTTTACCCAATCAATGTAGACTAGCTGATTACGATTCATCTTAACAACGATTCGATTCGGATCATAACTTGTTCCTGATCCCATTCATTGTTCCTGATCCCATTCATTGTTCCTGATCCCATTCATTGTTCCTGATCCCGTTCATTGTCCCTGATCCCGTTCATTGTTCCTGATCCCATTCATTGTTCCTAATCCCATTCATGTTTTCTATTTTTATTTGTGCTTTTATCCTGTTCGGTGACCTTGAGTTCCTTGAAAGGCGCCTGACAAATAAAATTTATTATTATTATTATTATACTTTGGTTCATTTTGAACGATCCAACGATCCGATTCTCTGACCTAAAACATATCCAGGACATCTTTATCCCAAACTTCCACCAGTGACTCAGAAATACCTGCTACTGAACAGTGCAGGTGAAGTTTTCCAGATTCCTTGTATTTCTTCAAGATAATCAATTAAATATGTGAACAAACAAACAAACAAGTAAACAAGAATGAATTTCAAATCCATTCACATTTTAGTTTGATAAAGTTGCTGTTTATCTACATCAGAATAATCCAAATTATCAGATCATTCTACCACACTGTATGGTCACGTCTTTGTAAGTCAATCTAAATGGTATTTTTCCAATATTGATTATCGATAAAACAGTTTCATTAAAGCAGAGGCTGATTTGATTTCCAACTTCCCTCAGATCAGTTGGGTTGGATCATAGGAATATGAACTGATTCATCGATTAGTCACTAAATCGTATCACTCCTACATCTGAGTCATAAAAACGCAGCGTCGTTAGCATTACTATAATTGTTGAAGATTTACAGTCGTCCAAAAAGCCGTCTCTGATGTTAAAGGGTTAAGGTACCAAAAGCAGAAGTCTGTACAGACAGAAATACTCAGATGTCTGCAACAGTTCAGTTGGAGGCTGACCAAGATCTGAAGAATTCCAAAAAAGGGGCGGGCTGATCGGGGGAGGTGTGGTCTGGATCTGTGATTGACACTGAGATTAGCTTGAGGTAACGTAGTCAGAAGTTTCTGTGGAGGTTGAGGATTTTTCTCCTCCCCCTTCGGCGCTCATGGTCCAGACCAAAGGGGAAAAAAACTACGCTAGCATCATAAGCTAACATAGGCTAACGTATTAAGCTAACAATCCCGCCTTTTATTCTAAAACCATCACCAGGACGGAGTTCACTGGATTCATGCCAATTACACTAAACCACTGTTGTCTAACATCCAAGTCCACTGGAAAATAGTGCAAGTAGATTTTTGATCAAACATCTACGAGCCATGCTAACGCTAACACGCTAACGACAGACTGTTATAGAATCAAAGATGGGCGGGGCTTTTAGCTTTTATACAGGAGTTTAGAGTATGATGATGTGAAACTTCTGGAATGTCATGCAACTTACACCAGTTGACCAATCACAAAATACAGCTGTAATACCTGGTTTCAACCTGTAGGGGGCAGCACATCTAGACTATAATTCCAGGAGTTAAACAAGTTTAGTTTAAATTGTCGAAATTGTGGCAAAGACCAACAGATAAACAGACAAAAAGTTAATGTAAAACGTCTCATTTAAGCCTAAAATCGGTGTGTAGATTCGGTTTGGATCTGTGGGTGAATTCAGAGCCGTTACACAGACTCGGTGAGAAACAGTGAAGTGTAAACTGTGCTGGTTTATCCTCTTCTCTTTAGCCGAAGATGCTAACTGCTGTAGCACTGCAGGCGTTTTTACACAGTGTCTCCTGTCAGTCGTCACTAATGTGTATGTGGCCCTAATTCATATGCACAGAGAGGAGGAAGGCCTCACATTGGGTCCAGTCACATGCTCCGTCCTGTGAGTACTGCTGCAGGACGCTCCAGACATTTACAGTTGGTGATGGAGCGAGCAGCAGGGGTGATGCTGGGTAATCTGTCCACACAGAAACAGCTCCGTCCACGTCCGATGATGTGGTTTTTGAAGGTAGCAGCAGTGGAGAAAAGCTGATTGAGACGTTGCCGTCACAAGTCAAAGCTCAAATCCATCCGCAAAAATGATCCTTTTGTGCCTCATTAAAAGCAGTGAATAAAGTTATCAGGACGGCGGTGTTGCTTTGCAGACTAAAGACCTCAATTACCTCCTGAGCTCATTCCGTGGGCCGGCGCTGTGGCAGGAGACGCTGGTTTATATTAGCAGCTCGTCTTCCTGCAGGCCGCCGCCGTGCATAACTTACCCCACGTTTGGAAGACGCTCTAACAGCAGACACGTCCTCATTTTAGTATGCAAACAGGAAGGAGACAACGCCGAGACGCCGGCAGACCAAAACACGGCCCGGGTTTTAGGAGACAGGATTTCAGCTGCAGTCAATCTGCCAAATGAGCCTAGCATGAAGCTAGACGGCGTCTAGATGAGATGTAATTAAAAACAAGTCCGTCTAATCGAACAGATGTTCTCATCCCAGCAAACGGAGAATTGATTTCTGAAGCTGCAATGTAATCATTGACTGTATATGAGAACTGGACATGACTGCAAACAGGAAGTACCAGTTATTCATGGTTCTCCTTCAAGCCAACGTAACCACATATTAATAACCCGTTATGTAATCTTCATTTTTCTATCAGTTTTTGTGCTGGTCGCTCTTAAAATACGTGTAAATAATATCAAGCAAAATAGAACCCGTTAGAATAATATCTGCTCAAATAAAAGGTCAATATTTTCAATAAAGCCTCAAATACTGGAGGATTATTCAAATTTGTATTTTGATTTGTGAACGATGTAAGACAGGAAACTGAATATGTTCAGGTAGGACATTTATAAAATAATATAAAATTGATAAAGTTACCTTTTAGTACTTAAAATTGCTTTAAACATCGTTCAACCATCAGCTTTGCCGGTCTAAACCCGTAAACAGGAAGTCACTTTTTGTCATTTTGTCTGTCGTCACATGAAAAGGGTCTAAAAATGTCATGTTCTATGCAGATTGTAAAATAATAAAATAAAATCACACGTCTCTGATATTGTTCCGGGGACGGGGCTAAATGTGGAGGCGGGCTGGATCTGGCCAGCGGGCCTTAGTTTGTGGACCCCTGCCTTAGAGAAATAAACAGCTGCTCCTCAGTCATTCTATTGGTCAGAATTATTATTCGTTATAAAGTAACTCAAGTGATAAACTGACCAATCAGATGCCTCAATAAAAGTAGGTGGAGCCTGCTGGCCTCCTCGTCCCACGTTCAAAGCTTCTGATTGACAGATTTCATGTAGCCCGCTTTCAGTGGTAGGGGTGTGGCCTTCTGACAAGCTCACTCCTGATTGGTGAGAGTGGTTGCCATAGAAACGTTGACAGACTGATTCGGACCGATCACTGATTACTGACGATTCCTGGCTCCAACATGGCGGCGTCTGTGTTGCAAAAAATTGGCAACAGAAACGACTTCAACTTGTTGGAGACCGTTTTCTACCAATGATGTCACACTCGCTCAGTCCAGTTCTGATGTACAGTCAATTCATCAAATAAAGGAGGAAATTAGCGTTAGCATCTTGAAACAGGTCAGTTCAAAATTCTGTTGATTTTTTTCTAAAAATGTAATTTCATAACCAGCTTTGCTACGTCAAATATTAATAAGATTTACTCAAAACTAATTTTGCTTATTGTTTCCATCAAAAGTAACATTTAGTTCAGTGAAAGGAGGAGTTTTTCTGGTCTAACAGTTACAATAGATGACATGGAATTAAACTGGATTCACTAAATATTTAGAATTTTAGTCACTTTTTCCAGTTTTGCTGAGCTGTCAAACATCCAAATGTCTAAAACACTTAAAACTGTTTTATTAAGTTTGATTTTATTTGCTTTAATGCTCAGTTTTACATTTATTGTTAGTGCAGATGTTTTTGCTTCCAAATAATGAACACCCTTTTTTTTAATGGAAAAAAGGTTCAACCTGAGGGAAGATTTAAGGAGAAAATGAGCTTAAATCAAAAAAGGAAAGTGAAGCTGTACTAGACATTTTTGTGAGTGATGATAAAGGAAGGACTGACAGCTGGAGGGCTGAAAATGAGAAGAATGAAGAAAATCCAATTAGTTTGGTCAAAAAAGAAATAAAATCTGACATTATGATTAAATAATGTTCTATCAGAAGAACAGAAAAAGGAAAAAACGGTTTGATAGTTTTTACACAAAACCTTCCTGGTGATGTGAAGCCGAGCAGATTCCTCAGCAGCTCTTTAAGCTCCGCCCCCGTCCCTACTCACCTCCACGAGGACATCTGTGGGCTCTCCTTCCTCTGTGGAGTCATGCAGATTCAGCGAGTCCCTGCAGATTTCTGCCGTGTAAAATCCCGCCCGGCTGCTGACACTTTACCGTGACAACAGCCGCCGCAGACCGCTGCTGTTTTACTTTTATTGAGGGCAAAAAAATTGCCTCCACGTGAATTTATGCTTATCCAAGTAGCCTGTCTGACTGAGAACACCTTTATAATGTGATTGCGCAGCGCCGCAGAACGCTAACGCTGCAAAACAGTTGTGTGTTTGAGCACATGCTGTTGTTTCAGCGGCCAAAGCCGGCGTTCCTGCAGCGGCCGTGACTGCACAGCAAACGCAGCAGATCCATCCTCTGCTCCGGGGATTATTCGCCTCTTTATGGCAGTTTGAGCCCTCACAAGTCCTCACAAGTCCTCACAAGTCCTCACAGCCAATACCTGGCCCTATAAACAAAGGATTATTTATTCTAATATATTACATTTTTTTATTTCATTAAAAAAACATCATTTTTGCAGAGAATGCAGATCTTATCTCAGAGCCCTTTGAGAAGAGATGATTCATCTCCAGGAGTTTCCCAATAAACATTAACCTGAAGTTCATGTTACAATTTATCATGTTTGAAGCTAACCTGTGATTTGATGAAACTTGCAGAAAAAAACCCTCAAATAATCTCAAATGCATGAAAAATTTATTTTCTTTAAATCGTCAAGAGAAATGACAGATTCATGCCACAAACATCCAAAAACCTCCTGGAATGCTGAATGAATTAGTGTAATAATGCCTTTAAATATCCAAACATGTCATAAATTACTGTTTAAAAGAAGTAAAAACACTCAAAGCGTCAAACACTCGACTCCTTTTATTAGAATCGTAGTCATGATCTGGGAGTTTCCTTCACTGGGTTTCAATAGGGACAATTTTAGCTCAAAACCATCAAATTTAATAGTAAATAAACGTTTTCAGGCCACAATCCAGTTCAGCCAAAGGAAGAGAGGAACTGTGAAAGCTGCAGCAGCATCCGCTGATGCCAGGATCAATCTGTGATTTATTGTTTCGAGGTTTTCAATTAAAACAAAGAAAAATGTTTTTGTCTGCAGGAAAACATAAAATAAAAAGAGAAATTAAGTATGGATTGATCTGTTTTAACTGTAAACCGCTGCAGGAAAATCCGTCTAATGTTAAAGCCTTTAATGTTTTTTGTTTCTAAACAGACCAGATAAAAGAACAAACCTTTTTTTAACGGCAGAGCTTTGAAGAAGTCGACTTTGATTTTTGTTTTGTCTAATGTGAGGATCAATTTTACAACAAGGGAAAGTGAGGGATTTTTTAGCATCTCCATAGACATGATGCTGTTTCTCTCTGTTGCCAAGGCAACATTATTACCTAATTCAAGATTCAAGATCAACTTTATTTATCCCCGCAGGGAAATTCAGTAAAATTCTTTAAATTCTTTAAATTCTTTTAATTCTTTAAAGGCTTGAACTTTGTAATAGTTTTTGTTTTGATTTTTGCTGCTTCAGCACCCATGAAGCTTTGCTCCTCAGTCTGCAGAAAGGCTGCTGGGGTTCACTATTGACTGTATATGACAAGTGGACTCAGTGGCCCCTCCCCCCGGCGTTTTAAACAGGAAGTGGCTCCTGTAGACTTCATTATTGAAATAAGCAGCAGTTATTCAGTCATTCTGTTGATAATCCTCGTCTTTTCGTGATAAATGTTCAAGTTATTGAGGGCATTAATTGACCAATGAGATGCCTTTATATAAGTAGGCGGAGCCTGCTGGACTTCACATCCAACGTTTAAAACTTTTCACAGATTCTACCACTTTTAAGTGGTAGGGGGCGTGGCCCTCCAACAAGCTCATTCCTGATTGGAGAGAACGATCGATGACTCAGACCGACTCGAACCAATCACTGCTTACTGATGACGTCTGGCTCCAACATGGCGGCAGTGGTATCACAAAAAAAACAAAAGCGACTGAATTTACTTCATTTGGTCTGGAGCTGGAAGTAAGCCTTTTTTAATGGATGACATCAAACTCCCTCAGTCCAGTTCTCAGATACAGTCGATGGTTCCACTGTTTTCAAAATGTGTGACGTCACACTCGCTCAGTCCAGTTCTCAGATACAGTCGATGGTTCCACTGTTTTCAATGTGTGACGTCACACTTTCTTGGTCCAGTTCTCAGATACAGTCATTGGTTCCACGGTTTAAATGTGTGACGTCACACTCCCTCGGTCCAGTTCTCAGATACAGTCATTAGTTTCATTGTTTTCAATGTGCGACGTCACACTGACTCAGTCCAGTTCTCAAAAATAGTCAATGGTTGCATTATTTTCAATTTGTGACGTCACACTCCCTCGGTCCAGTTCTCAGATACAGTCGATGCTTCCACTTTAGCTGTCATAAAGGTTTTCAGCTCAGACAAAGACGTTGATGTCGGTCACTTTTTTTCATGAAGGAGGAATAAACGACCACGATGATGAGCTTCAGACTCGCTGAAGGATTTCTAAATGAAACCATGACTGTCATGAGGAGACAGTAGAGTCATTTTGAAAAGAAAATCTGTGGATCAGAAGTTTAAGAGCGATAATGTTGTCAGGATAAGATTACAGCTCCTTTCTCCTGTCTTAAAATGAGCAGCGATATGACGATCCACATCGTTTGGGCGATAGACAAGTGTCTGTCTGTCATTTCTCTTCTATTTGTTTATTTTTACTGCTGGACTAGTGCTAATGTGTTTTTCTACTAAGAAACCCGAAACTCTTAAAACAATGTTTCTCAAAATAAAGTCAGAGAAAAGTAAATAGTGACTTTTTTTGTCGATAAAATATTTGCGGTGTATTGCGATATATATCGTTATTGTGATATAAAATAATTGATATCACGATATACAAATCGACTTGTCCAGGGTGAACCCCGCCTTCCCCCTTCAGTAGCCGCATTAGGCTCCGGTACCCCCGCGACCCCGGAAAGGGATACGAGGCAAAGAAGATGAATGAATGAATGAATGAATGAATGAATGAATGAATGAATGAATGAATGAATGAATGAATGAATGGATGGATGGATGTACAAATTTGTCCATAACATCTAGCAGGACCTCATATATTACAGTTGTATTCTGTTTCCACGGTGACAAAAATGAGACCAAACCATGAATTTTCTTTTCTTTTATTCTTTATGAGTAAATATAATATTTTTTGGTTTACATTCAAAGAGGTAATTTTATCAATGAATCTCCATCACCATCATTCAGAAACCAATTGAAGCCATTCTAAGTCAAACAGAAGATGGTTGAGAAAAAAATTAGAGTCGGGAATTGATTAAAAAAATTAACTAATTAATCGCAAACCAGGGGAAAAATTAATTGCGATTAATCGCAATTAATTTTTCTTTGTCACAGTATTTGCCGACCACTTATTATCAGCAAATAATCTCAATATAAAAATCACAAACAAAACTGTACATTTAGAACATTTATTGTATATAAGGCTGTCGATCAATTTAAAACAATCAGATTATTCACACTTTTGTGTTGTGATTATTCACCATTAATCTCAATGTTTTACTAGGTAAATGTTATGAAAATATGGAACTTTTGAACAAAACTGTGGAAGTCTGAATCGGCGAGGCAAAGCGAAGGACTGCTGCTCCTCGAGGTGGGATTAATACGTGGTAATGAATGTTAACGCGTTAATTCTGTTTGATTAATCGCGTACGTTAATGGGTTAAAAAATGATCATTTACTTATGTTTTCATTCCAGACTTTTTTCATTGACATTAAAAGCTAAAATAAGAATAGATTTTAAATATTTTGCCTCCTTTAAAGACTGTTTGCTCTTTCAAAAATCCAAAAAGGTGAAAAAAATGAGAACATTTGACTAAAGGTCAAACACCTTCGTTTATTTTGTGAGAATTAGAATGAAACGTTTGATCTTTTTTTTTTTAAAGGTTTAAAACTGCAGAAAATATTGAAGCGATTTTAGCAGGAGAATGAGTTTAAATCCTGATCGACCTTCTGCTGGTATCAAAGCTCTAAACGTGAGTGTTGACCAAACCGACAGTGAAGTCGAGACACTAAACCTCTGAGGGAGTCGCTGAGCAGATACGTGCACGCTCGCACGTGCACAGACACGAAGGAGGCCGTGCACTCCTGCAGGAAGGACACACAAAGCCTCTCATTCTCACACTCTGCCTCATCATTGCTTTTGTTAATCCTGTGACGCTAAGCCGCGCTCACCTCATGTCTGTCAGCGTGTCGCCGCCGCCGCCGCTCCATTATTGATTTGTGCCGCGCTGTAGTCGGGGCAGCTGCCAGCCTGTCATGTCCGGCCGGCCGTCAGAGCGCGGCCTGCGCAGAATAGAAATCCGTTATTCATCAGTGTAACAAACGGGTTCTGTTCCAGAAAATAGATGAGGAACCAAAAGTGTAGGAAAGGCTTCGAGTTGGAGGGAAGAGCTGGAAAGGACGGCGGTTGTGGGAGGAGCTATGGTCAGATTGTACCACAGAAACAGGATTTCTTTCAACACAACTGTCCAATAAATGATAATTATTTACAAATAATGACCTATTTTATTATATTCAACAGACACCGGATTTTATTTGTACCACAGGCTGCAAACACTTCTTTTTATGGTGTTAAGGTGGACTTTTTATCGTTGGAGTCAATGGGGAATTCCTTCTGAAACCAGCCTCCAGTGGTCTTTAGAGGAACTACAACCTTTGATTTCTTCAAGTCTTTGTCCCGTTTCCTCTGTATGGTTGGCCCGTTCGGGTTCTGTGGGTATTATGGTCTGTGAAGGTCCATCTTAAGGGGAGCTCAGGTGTGTCATGCAGTTCCCTCGAGGTTCGTACGACCACCTTAAGGAAATTAATGGAAGTATATAAAGTATATGTAAGATTAATAGAAGTTACACTCACTTATGACATAGAGACCTCATACTGTGTCCTTACGTCAGACTCCAGTGAATAGTGAGGTGAAATACTGGCTCTATGACTTCAGTATTTCTGACTTTCCCGTACAGGTTTACCTGTGAAGGCAGTTGGGACGAAGGCCTTAGATTCTGACTTTATTAACCCTTTAGAACCCATAGTGACATCAGTGTAACCGGAAAATATCTGTAATGTTTTCTGTGATCAACTAGTTCTGTGTTTTTTTCCCACTTGGTCTTTATGGGTTTTAAGCTCCATTCACACCGGACGCTTGGCGCGGCGGGGGCGTCAAGTTTCAATGTTAATACAATATACAGACGCGATCTGAGGTCTTGGGGCACAATTTAGACATTGGCCGCGACCAATCAGAGACTCAGAGGCTTGTGACGTTTTCAGTGACTAGATCAAAGAGTAGACGAATAAATTCAATATGGATTTTTGTCCTGAACTTCCATCCATTTTCTTAACTCGCTGGGTTGCCAGAGATTGTACCGGTTACTGTTGGGTGAAGGCAGGATACACCCCGGACAGTTCTGTCACAGAGTCCATGAAGCTGGAGGGATGGCGCCCGCTACGCTAGCCAGCCGCCTGGTGGATATTGTAGCAAGCTAGCGAACGCCACCACCCAGATGCTCTAGCTTAATGGGCTTATGATGTTTTTCATGACGTTTTTGCTGCATCAGTCTCGAGATTTTGGTCCTAGAAGAGGGTAAATATGAGGGAAAAATCAATCTGACAATATATCACGATATGTATTGTATCGGGATACATATCGTATCACCAAAATCTTTAAATACACACCTCTGTGGTTACATATCGGTGGGTACGTTTCAAGCCGTAGAATCCACTCCCGGATTCAACAGACTTCTGTTCAGTCCATTCCTTTACGATCTGCTGCAGCTGCATGAAGGTTTGGCGTGGGGGGGGGGTCACATGCGAGTCCACGCTCTCTGCGAGCACCAACAGTGTGAGAGCAAACACAGAGAGCGCCAAACCGCCGAGAGCCACGGACGCCACTTCTAAGTAAACAGACGCAGACGCTCACGCACAGCGCCGCCTCAGGTGTTTCTGACCAAGCTGCCATCCATCCATCTCCCTTCAATGCATCCCATTTTATAATGAAACCCGACCCCCCCATGGCTGAAGGGGAAGATCGTTTTCCAAGCGCTCCGTCACTGTGCAGGAAAATGAAGTTTTCCTAAAGTTCACGTCGGCGAGGAGGCCGTGATGGATGTGTGAGCGTGATGGCAGAGGAAAGCAGCATTCCTCATCGCCGCGCTCCAATTAAAATATGACAGGAAGTGCTTTCCCCTGTTTACTTGCTTGCTTAAAGCAAAAATTGGGTTTTGTGTTTCAGTGCGAGGCTGAGAATGAAAGAGACGCGGCAACAAAAGAAAGGCGGAGAGGAAAGCTGAGAAAAGCAGACAGAAGTAGAAAGAGAGTCTTGTTTAAATGGTGTTTTATTACTGAGCCAGGAGACAGACAGCACTTTACCCCGAGCTCTCCGGGTTTGATGCTCAGCTCCTTCTTTGTTGTCATGTCTGGATGTAATGGAGGATGAAATTGGATAAAACTGCAGCAGAAAAAACTCAGTTATTCTAGTTTTTCAGCTGACCCAATCACTGTATTGAATTTTTACCAAAACTCTATTTTGAAAAACCATCGGAGGAATAAATGTTTAATCCCTTTTTATGGAATAGGCAAGAATTTGTTCAGTTCTATTTGTTAAAACCAAAAAGATCGACCGTTTTCCTGTTTTTATCATACTCTCAGTGTAAAGACAAAAGAAACAGTTTCATCTTTATTTCCCTTGAATGTGTTTTTTAATCAAATAAGTATTTAATCTTATGAAACACTAAAAAAGCGCTAATACCTAAATACCAGAACTTCACCCTCCAACCACTGAAGTCGACCAGATCAGCTGATCGGCTTCTACTTTCAGTTTCCCTCATAAACAGAAAAACTGGAGCAGATATTTGTAACGTCAACACTTATATAAAAATATATATATATATATTTGGTATATTTGGTAATATTTGGTATTTAAAAACATCAAAACCCAAATATATAAGTGTTATAAAGTCACTGTTGTGACAATAAGGATCATTAGAGGAACTCAAAGTGTGGAAGACCTTCAGACACAGAAGATCTTTGATAGTCACCTTCAGCATCAAACCAACAACCTGTAAAGAATGAATGTTTCCCGCCTAAAACAATAGAAAAAGATTTGGTCTTGAGAGTCACAGTCATGACTGAGTTTTTCTGCAGAAACGGAGAACTTGCAGCATGCCTGAACGAAGTTCTCCTCCACCACCGCTGTAGCTCTGCTTTCTCTGAACCAACAAAACCATCTTCTCCACAAACGTCTGCAAATAATGGAGAAGCAAAGCAGACGTACAGTTTTCCACTTTCCTCTCTTTTCTTTCGTCTTTTCAATCTCGCCGCTTGTAAAATGAGCCTCGTTCCTGCGCCGCGTGTGCTAGGAATATATATTAGTTCAATAAACGTAGAAGTGCCTCCCCCAGACCGAACAGCCTTCAGACAGGATCTTATAAATATTCAGCGTCTCGCAGCCATTGTGGAAGTTTTTGCTGAAGGCAGCTCGATTGCAAAAGACCGAGATCCCGCGTAATTCCGACCATTATTCATCTCATTTGTGTCCTCCAACTTTTCCTCCTTTTTCTGTTGTTTAGCCCCATGGTATTTGGGGGGGGGGTGAATGCCCCCACCCACCCCCCACCCCCTCAGTGTAACTGAGGTGTCACTTCCAGGATAAGAAAGATTCAGATGTTTGTTTTATTGGCCTCTTAAGTCCTTTTAAAGACAACACAGCAACAAAGAAAGACGAGCGGATCTTCATTCGGCTTCATTAGCTCCACCGGGGGGTCCAGGTTTACATGGGGGGGGGCTTTGTGAAATGAAGACGTCAGCACAGACAGCAGAGAGACTGACCAGTTAATTGGTCCCTGAAAAGGAGTGCTGATGATTGGGGGGGTGGGGGAGCCCCGGGGAACCAGTCTGCCAGCAACCATGAAGGCGTCAGAGTTTGGGATTGGTGGTGGGAGGGTCTATGAAGCTATGAAACAGATGTGGAGTCTCTCCTTCATCCTTTGATTTTGGTGATTCTTTGACATTCAGAGTTTTAGTCCCAAATGTCCTTCTGGATGGATCCGTTCTGTCTGCAGGTGAAAAATAATCCAACCTGTACGCAGGTGACCTACAGGAAATATCAAGGTCGTAGACCGCTCAGTGAACCTATAAAATGTTAGTGCACATTTTTACCTACGGGCGTGCTGCAGACAGCAGGTCGTGGTGAACACCGAAAGGTTCAGTGAGGGGGAAGTAGGAGAGATGGAGGTTTACACATTTTTCAAGTTTTCATTGGTACCCAAACCCGGTAGCTGTACCCTAACGTGGTACCAGACGTGGTGCTGGACACAAACCGGATGCGGTATCAGACACGAACCAGCGTCGGGTTAGAGTGCCAGAACTGGACTAGGGTATCAATACTGGGTTAAGGGACTAGTATTGGGTTAGGGAACCAGTACTGGGTTAGGGTACCAGTACGGGGTTAGGGTGCCAGTACTGGGTTAGGGTACCAGTACGGGGTTAGGGTACCAGTACGGGGTTAGGGTGCCTGTACTGGGTTAGGGTACCAGTACTAGTCACATTGTGAGGACCAGTCCGTGTCTGGTTCTGCGTCCTGAGGGCTGCCGACCCTTGACTTAAAAAGCCAGCTTGTCAAAAAACGACGAGTTGGGAACACCCAAACCGTCAAATACTGACGTGGAGGGAAACTCAACCAAATGTTGGTTCATACGATACGTGCGCGCTCTTTGCTACATCCAGACTGTTCATTCAATGTAATTTTATTTCTATAGCCCAATATCACAGCAATAATTGCCTCATTGGGCTTCATGCCGGCAATGTTAGAAATGAAGAAATCATATAACCAGAGAGTAGTTTGTCTAGACATCATACAGGCGTCTTTTGGACACTTGCGTATCATGTGCACACCCCGTATGTGCAACATTTGTCAGTAAGGAGCCAGTACTCACATCTTACTAACAACTAGAGTGCGGCAACACCAGTATGTCATAAATCTGTGGAACTTCCAATATCTCTACCAATACTTCACGATCCGTTTATGACCACAAAAATGGTACGATCCATTTATGATCACAAAAATGGTAAGGTCCATTCATGACCACAGCAATGGTACGATCCATTTATGACCACAGCAATGGTACGATCCGTTTATGACCATAACAATGGTACGATCCATTCATGATTACAACAATGGTACGATCCATTTATGACCATAACAATGGTACGATCCATTTATGATCACAAAAATGGTACGATCCGTTTATGACCATAACAATGGTACGATCCATTTATGATCACAAAAATGGTACGATCCGTTTATGACTACAGCAATGGTACGATCCTTTTTCAGGATGAATCTTGACTTGGTCTTACAAGCCTCAAGGTAACTGTAAGACACACCTATGCCCTCTGAAGATGAGACCACTCCTCTCTATGACCCTCCATGAACCCAAAACCCCTCAGGATCCGTGTGGGTCGATCGAGTACGTGACTAGCTGTTTAACTCCAAGAAAACTTCTGCTCCACCCCCTTCCAGTATACCTTCTACTCCATGATGTCATCGTCCACATTAGTTTGCAGACTCTCACCTGAGCACAGGTACCTTCACACAAACAGAATACTTGTATGCAAAAAAGAAAACATCCATCTTGTTTCCATGGAGACAGATGGATCTTCCCGGAAAAATCCTTTTAGGACTAACATCTGTCATTTATTTATAATTAACTGGATTTCAAATGTAGCTGTCAGACTTGTTTTTCACATTATTCTACATTTATTGTGTGACTTTTTTTAAGGCACCATTAAAAAATAAAATCAGTAAAAACATTTTTAATATGCAGTTAAACCTATTCCCATTTATTATAGTGATTCTCTTCTCTTCAGCCGGCTCCAGGAAACACAAGAGCGCCGCAGATAAGAGTCGAGACATTCAGAGGTTGTGGGTTTGATTCCACACCGACACGATTCAACCATCAGCAAATCTGCTTTTAATGCCAGAAAAAATACAGTTTGAGCATCAAATACACCGGTTTGGTTTATGTTTGATGTAAAAACACTAAAACGACTAATTAACCCATTTAAAATAGAACTATACATAAAATGATACAGGTTTAATGAAGTATTTTTTTCCATTATTTTTGGATATTTCTGCACAAATATGAACTCATAACAGTTTCCATCTCAGAAATGTAGTAGATTACAGGTCAGTGCTGCTGACGCCTCTACACATTCTCACTCCAAACTCGTCGTTTATGGATGTAAGTTCCAGGCCCCTCCCAGTCGCTTTTGGACGTTTTATGTGTCCCCAACTCGTCGTTTTTTGATTAAATCAGGCCGATTTCAGCAGGAAGTCCGGTCCGGTCTGCGTCCCAGTACCACGTCCCGGGACTTCGGGACTTCTGGTTATCGTATGCATTTTTTCCCTGTCTGTGATCCGGTACCAAGCAGCCCTCGGACCGGTACCGGATCGTGGAAAAGGAAAAAGACGGAGAGGGCTACAGAGAGTTTATAAAAAAGAGCACGGCTCCATGAGGGAGTCGGAGAGGACAGCGATGGCGAAGCTGCATCGTCTCCCGTTACTGTCGTCCCTGCAGATTGGTCACAGGGCAGGGAAGTTTGGGTGAAAATGGAAAGTCGCAAGGTGAGCAAGAAATTTCTGGTTTTGCTTGAATTTGCGTTAATAATTGCAGTCGCGACATTCTAGAAGGTCTGAATGTTAAAGCTGTTTCCATCCACAAAACCTTCCAGTCTGCAGGATCTGATGACCTGATGAGGCGCCGCCGTTCTCTGTGACGGCAAACCTAAAGGTTCATGATCTGCTAACACTAATTTACTGACATTTGTGTGTAAGTAAAACATAATTATAACATTAAAGTTGAATATGAAAACAGTTAAAAGTGCTGCAAAACAAAACATGGTAAATAATGCAGCTGGTATAAAAGCACCAAAACTTTTAAACCTAAGAAATACTGGAGAATGAGAAATACCGATTCTGATTTACTAGAAAAATACAACAAAAAAACAGATTCAATCTGAAAACTGGACCTCAGGACAATCATCTTTAAGCTAATGGAATGAGCCTTAGACTCCGCCCACTGCGTGACATCACAACTCTAAATATGTGATCATCTTCACACGTTTACACATCCTACACGACAGAGCTGAACGTGAAAAAACAGCGTCTGAATGTCAGAACAGAAACTGTGTGACGTCAACAGCTGATCACAGTTTTTAAAGGTCATTTTGTCATTCAAATAAAAGCAAATGTTCTGAGGTATGAAGACAGGATCAGTGTTGTAGTTAGGAAGCTGGTTGTGGACTAAACTGGACCGAATCTTCAGTTTTATTGAGCTTCAGTCTCAGTTTGACTCAGAATCATCGGAGTTTGGGTCATTCCTCACATGGACTCCGTCTCTCAGCAGCGTTTGATCTCAGCTTCTGGCCGTGTTCTGACACGGTCAGCTTATCCCGTTCGGACCGGACAGCGGAGTGTTTGTGTGAAGCTCCTCCTCCAGAACCAGACCGAATGAAATGTTAAACTGACCATGAAGGAAAACGTCTCGAGATACAGAATCAGTGGAAAAAGAAAAAAAAAAAAACACGCCGCTATACATCATTAAGACACCAATTACAGGCTGTTGGCTGGAAAGGTTCTGACGGGTCGGATTTATGTTTTTTTCTCTTTTTACAAACAAGGACATGAAATCCAACAAGTAAACAGAAGGTCTCTGAAGATAAGCACTTTTTCACCTTTCTCCAGAGGTAGTAGTTTGGGTATTCTCTCAAAATGAATTCAGTAAATTGTAAAATGTTTGTTCTCACGTGTGGTACTGGTTCATTATTATCGATTACGGTGTTTTTAACTTGTTTTTTGTATTTTCACTAATTGGTAATTGAAATATTAATGTGATTTATAGTTATAAAGCAGAATTTTCAATTCAGACTTGTTTGAAGAGCACACAAACATGGCCGACCTTGCAGACCGCATCATCCCAATGGACCGGGCTTCGCTTAAAGTTGAAGTCTGGAAACATTTCTCAGCATTGATGGTGTTTGGACAAAGGTACTACTGCGTGTAATGTGGGTCGTACCAAAAAGAAGGGTTTCTGGAACACAACAAATGTGCGAAACAACCTAAAAAACGAGCACTTTGAGAATAAACGCGTTACCGCACGTAATTAATCCAATAGAATTAACACGTTCATATTTATTAAAGTAAACCGATTACACCTTGTGAAGTATCGGTCCTTCACTTTGCCTCAGATGGTTCAATGCCTTAAAGACTGTCGGATATGTTCACACTTATACCATGGTCACTTACAACCTAATTTTGGTTTGATAGAACGTAAACACCGCATGACTTTTATCCAAAGCCGACTATCAACACTGTAAAAATGCTTTCAGACGGTCACTTTAAGCGATCTGCGGTCTGTCAGCCATGTTTGTTTGCTCTTCAAAAACATCAGAGTGGAAAAAGGTTTTTACTTTTACTTTAAATCATGTATATTTTTCAATTACTTATTATTTAAAATTCATAAAACAATTTAGAATCGTTTATGGATCGTGATCGATGCATCTAATAATCGACCCCCCCCTACTAAAGATCCTATGAGGACACAAAGATGCTCCGGTTTAAACAAATATGTATATACTGTCTTTGACTTGAGTGATTCTTCACGTTGACGGAGACGGAGGAGTGACGCATTCATCTTTCACGTCGTCTCAGGTTGAGGATAAACCCCAGAAAGGATCAGAGATTTCCACAGAGAAACCTCTTTGATTTCCTCCTTCAGTCTCAGTTTCTGCATCATTGCTGTTGTCCCTGGTTTTAAATGGAGGCGGAGTCCAGCTGAAGTGGCCCGACGCCGCGGCGGGATGAGCAGTTTAACCGTCCCGCTGTGCGTCAGAGAATCATTAACCCGTTTTTCTTCCTGCAGACGAATGCTCCGTCATTAACAGAAAACTAACTGCTCCTCATTCTAAACACGCCGTTATTCAAAGCGAGGAATTTTCCATCCGTGGGCTGGACGGACAGCAGAGTGTAACTGTGCATGACGTAATTATTCCTATCAGCTGCAATAGGTGGAGGAGCAATGAGGCGTGCAGATTGTATGAAGGCGAACTGCATGACATGTGTGCGTCTGAGCGCCGGCCTCCGTCACGGATTGTGTGTCCATCCATGTGAGTGCGTTTGTTTGCTTAGTGGCACAAACACGGCGTGTTCGCTCTCTGAGTTTATTAAGAGATGCACAGAAGAGCAGCTAAGAAATGATCTATTCCTTCTTTTATCAGTCAGTAATGATGTGTGGATACGAAACAATCCAGGTACGTCTTACAGACGACCCTCTTCTGCTGGATGGGAGTGCACGCCGGGGTTAAACACGGTTCCCCAAACAGCCGGTGTCCCATCACCGTTCAGCAGCCTTAAGCTGAGGTGGCAGCTCTGTCGAGCTCTGGATTCATCCGAACGCTAAAGTGGTGCGCACGTACCTCCTAATGCTGCCGCGGCGGAAGGATTCCGCTCCGGCGATACATTCACTAGCATGCAAAGTCAAAGGAAGTTTCTGGCGTGTGACCGACGAGCCGTCCTGGCAGGAACGATCACCGCTTATTACACGCTTTATTCCTCCTCTGGAGGTTTACCTGAAACGAAACGCTTTTAGATCAAAGTCGGTTTGGAGTTCAGATCCGAGAGGACGCTTCAGAGGCTGAAACAGATTCAGTTTAAGGGTCGGCGTGAGGCTGAAACTGTTTATCCAGCAGATGAAAAAGTGTTGAGGTTCCAGCTGAAGACACGTCTCCTAAATGTGGAGATATTATTGAGTGAAATGTTTCTGCTCATCGTTTGTAGAGTTACAGTCCTTCACTGGGAGAAAAAGCCTATTCTGGCTGCTAATTTCCAGGATCAGGTGTGTTTAGCCAATAAGGAGCTTCAATGGAAGGTTGGTTGGAAAACATGTAGGACACCGGCCCTCGAGGCCTGGACTTGAATACCCCTGCTTTAGAGCAAACATGTATTAATTTACCAATAAAAGCCCCATGAATGTGCTCTGGTAAAAGCAGCTCTAATATGAGACACAGCTGCAGAGCTTAATGTTCTGATGAACCACCTGATCCAGGTGATCAGCAGTAGATGAGGAAGATTGCCCTCCAGGACTGACTTTGGACCCCCGGTCTATGGATATATCGTGATACGTGTCATGTTGTGAGATGGTACGTATAGTATCTGGATGGCTCCAGTATTGCTCCCCGTTTTTGTTTCACCGCTACTGTAAGGTTGAGGAGCTGTAAGCTAGCCTGTTTTGTCTTAAATCTGCATCATGATCATTTAAAGACCACTTTGGACACAGATCAGAAGATGATCAGGTTATAAACTTTAAGAAACTTCACTTACAAACAAAACCCATCAGAGTCAGACCGGCTTCGTCTGTGTGAACGCTGAAGGTTTGCTGCAGAAATGCGGCTTTCATTCGAGCTTCAGGGGAGTTTATTATGTAATCAGGGGTCTGTCTGTGTGCAGATGAGTGACTGGGAGAGTTTGGCCCAAACAGGAGGGAAGCTGCGTCGGTCCGTGACTCACTTGTCCTCCATGACAGTTAATGAGCTGTTGCCTCTTTCTCCTCTCTTTATTGGAAAGCTGTAAAGGCGAGTCTTTCTCCTTCTGTCCTTCACCGGATTGTTGTCAAATCAAGCGCCGTGGTGGAGCAGACGCGATATTTGGTCAGCTCCTTCTCCTCCTCCCTCCTCTCTTTGTTTCCCTCTTTCTTCTGCGTTACGCTCTGGGAGGGATGTCAAGAAAAGACAAATTATGACATCCCTCGCTCGCCTCGCCACGGGATGGCGGGGAGACGACTTGAAAGGAGGATTTTGAACAAAGAGAAGAATGTCAGAGAACTGCGACGGGCCTCTGAGAGAACACCCAGTGATAGTAATACCTGCTGGTTTATGGAGAGAGCCTTTGATGCTCTCAGACGCTCGGCAGCGAGGACTCAGTGGGTTAGTGGAGCTTTCATAGATCAGACGGATGCAGTCAGGTGGTCCAGCAGGTGAGCAGGATTTACCAGGAGGCCATTTATCTTCAAGGGTCTGTTTTCACTGGGCTGTTAAGGTCCTGCTTTCTAATAAAGGTTTGATTTGCTGCTGAGAAAGAAAAAAAAACATCTCAAAGTATGGAGTAAATTGATGGACAGGTCTCAGATGTTCATTTTTACATAGAATTCAATGAAACTGCTGCAGCCAAACGTGTTATTAGCAAAACTCTGACGTACGTTAGCTCTGTTGGCTAACGCCTTTCAGATGGACAGAATCGTTTTTTTCACTGTTTTCATCACAGCTGGACTTTCTAGATTAAATGAACTCGGTTCATATTTGTAAACTGCAGCCTAAAAGTCTCATTTTTGTTCTGGATGTTTCTCTTTTTCTGTGTCTTCTGTTTCAAACAAACATAAGATGTTTTTTACTGTTTCTTGTTTTTTACTCTTCTCAAAAAAGCACTGGGTTTACCATAGGCCCCTCCCACATCATATAGCCCCGCCCACTTGAAACACCCCCTCCTATCCGAAGTAGCTCCTCCCACCTGTAGTAGTACCTCCCAGCTAAAATAGTCCCTCCTACCTGCAGTAGCCCTCCTACCTGCAATAGTACCTCCCACCTATAGACGTCCCTCCCACCTGCAGTAGCCCCTCCCACCTACAATAGTCCCTCCTACCTGCAGTAGCCCCTCCCACCTACAATAGTCCCTCCTATCTGTAATAGTACC
>NC_050521.1:27601902-27627673 GCF_002922805.2 Oryzias melastigma | reverse complement strand
GTAGCCCCTCCCACCTACAGTACAATAGTCCCTCCTACTTGCAGTAACCCTCTTTTACCTGCAGGAGCCCCTCCCACCTGCAGAACCCCCCCCCTTACCTGCAGTAGTCCCTCCTACCTGCAATAGCCCCTCCCACCTGCAGGAGCCCCTTGTTCATTGTCTTAGAGACGATTTTCTTGACAGTTTTCTTGAATTTTCTGATTTCTACATGTTATCAAAGCTCTTATATTGACCCCATAACAATAAAAATCTGCTGTGGTCACATGACAAGCGTCAGACGACAGCAGACGCTCTGAGAACGTTTGGTCTGTAGTGAAACTTGATGAGAGATCAACCAATATGAGCCTGTTGTTACTGTTTGTGTTCAAGAGCTCAAATTTACGACTCGTGAAATAATATGAAAGTGATCCGCTCCAGAACAGTTCTACTGAGCGGTTCTGTTCAATCCCAGCCTCTGGTATCACCGCAGTGAATGAGCTGAAACTCCAGACGGCTAAAGAAACCAAAGAAACCCCACAATCCGTCTGTCCTTCATGTCACTGGAACCCAATGCTGCCTCCATATCTCCATTGTTGGTTTCTAATTGGATGTTGTACACGTCACCTGGGGAACAGACGCCTCTGGATAACTTTAATGATTTCCCCTCTTTACCGTACTGTGCATTAACCACAGCTGTGTGTGTTTGTGTGTGTTTGTGTGTGTTGGTGTGTGTTTGTGTGTGTTTGTGCTCTCTCACATGATCTTCCTCCCCGGCGGCGTCCAGTCCTTCTTATACTGTGACAGGGAGAGTAATTGGCCATCAAAGTAATCCAGAGGTCCGCCTTCATTCTCGCCGCTGGCGAGTGGAATCCCAACGTCTGCTGTGTGTTTGTGTTTGTGTGTTTGTGTTTGTGTGTTTGTGTGTTTGTGAGGGGAAGTTTGACCTGAAGTCACATGAAATCACATCTGATCTGGACTGTAAGGAAGGTTGGAGATTCGGGCTGGAACGTTTCATTTGATTCGATTCTTATTGTAATCTGTGGTTGTTGATCCGATTCATGGTGGATTCTGATGCGAGTGGATCTGATTCACTGATCTAATGTGGATCCAAGACATTTTTAGCCCAAACTTCCACCAGTGTGATAAATACCTGCTACTGAACAATACAGGTGAAGTTTTCCAGATTCCTTGTAATTCTTGCAAGATAATAAATCAAATATATGTACAAACAAAAAAATGAGTTTCACTTTAATCCACATTGATGTAAACTAGAAAAGCTGCAGCGGTTTAGCATGTTGGGCGCCCCCTGTGGCTGCAGGCGTCCTGACATGTGGCGGTCCAGACCCTCTGAGGACTCCGTTTAAAAAGAGGATGCTGATAAACGTGTCCCCTCCCCCTCGTCTGGTTGGGTTTGCTCCAAGGAAGAACCGAACATCGGGAGAATCCTGCAGGTCCAACGTTTGCTCATTTGGGGGCGCTATTGTCCAAAACAATCGAAGAAAACATGAGTTCATCCTCTGATTGTCACGTGGGAAGAAGCTCCACCCCTTTGAAGTGAACCGTACAACAGAGTTCCTGCAGAACCAAGAGGACCATGAGAGGAAACCAGACCTGGACCAGACCAGAACCAAAGCTGAAGCAGCTCCAACAGTTCCTCTGATGTGTAGAATGATGTTTAATGATGTTCCTGTGAATAAACTCCGACCTGTTCATCTTCAGCGTGTCTGAATCCTCTCTGCTGCTGGAGGAGTTTTGGTCGGACCGGTTGAAGGCGGGTCTTCTCGGTGAAGGTCTCATCTGTGTCCTCTGCTCTCTGTCCTTTCTGCAGGTCCACCTGTAAACGTCACCTGCAACATTTTTATCAACAGTTTTGGATCCATCGCTGAGACCACCATGGTAAGCTCCGTTCTTCTTGTGTTCCTCAGATTCTGTGCATTCATGATCAGAGAGAGGAATCCTTCATCTGTTCTTCAGCGTTTTGGATCATCATTCATTCGTTACAAACAGAAGTCATTCATAGGATGAAGGAGCCGTCATGGTAACACTCTCCACCACTGACCTCCAGAACGTTCATCCACAGCTATTTCTGGACGCTTTCAGCTGAAGAACTTTGTGGAAATACAGCAGTTCCAGAATGTCTCAGCAGAGGAGAAGATTTTTATTTTAGGGATGATTTGGTCAGTTCAACGACTGTATTTCTTTGACACAAAAATAAAATCTAAAAATGAGCATAGGAATAGAAACAAACAGGGGACCCTGTGTGTGCACATTTATCAGAAGATAAATAATTAAGAAATATTTGACATTAATGTCAAATGAAATGACAGAAAACATCTGAAATCTTCTCAACAGTTTTCCTCCTGTCAGGATGTTCTGACAGGGTGGAATGAGATTCTGCTGCAGCTCCTGTTGTTGTTGTTGGAGGAAGCAGATGAAGACGAGGAAGACGAGGACAGCGGTTCTTCATGCGTGCTTTAGTGTCTGGGTTTAGTGCAGCTGGAACAGCGTGGCGGTGTGTAAGTACGGCGTTCTGTATGCCGATGGTCGTGTAGCGGCATGTCGGAGGCTCACGTGCTTCCAGCGCCGCTCCGGAGGTGGAGGTGATCGATGCAGCGCTGCGTCGGAGTCAACGACGCTTCTCCTGGAACGACTTCTCCTCAGTATTAAACTGAAACGATTCCCCGCTGGATTGAAGCGGCAGTGGCGTCATCGAGCCGTGCAGCAGCGAGACGTTTGTTTCCTGCTTAATGCCGGTTTGTCGTGACCGAACTCTGAAACACAAACAGGAACGTTCTGCACAAACAGTCTGTTTTCAGGAACGTTCAGGAATGTTGACAGAACTCATCCGGTATCGGGACGCTCGCCGTTTCCACCGTGGTTTCTTTATGTCTGCATTTGTCCTTTTAAAATTGATCCTAGACGTTATTTAATTTAGTTGTTTTAATTCTTTAGAGTTCAGTGATTATGAGGTAAATCATTCAGCTTCTTGAACATTTTTTAGTAAAAAGACATTTCACATCAATGATGCCACCATTTGCCCCCTACGAGCCCTTTCTGCTCTTGCTGACAAATTCTTGAATAAAACATTTTTTTCAAATTGGAGACTTTTCTTTTAGTTTATCTCCATAGCAACCATTTCAGTTTTTGGTCACCCAAGAGGGACGAACAACTTGATGTAATTGTTAAAAGAATCGGCAAAAGTAATTTTTTGGATTACCTTAGCAACAGAGGTTTTAGTTAACCCCGCCTACATTCCTAACACTATGCAAGTTTTTTTGAGTCATTTTTATTACTATACAATTTTCAATTTGATTGTGCAATCAGAAAATACAATACATTTTGCAATTGACAATCCAATTTTTAAAATAACAATTCAATGACTATTTTGAAAATAAAATACTAAAAAAAAACATAATCAATTCTATTTTAAGTTGGGGTTTTCATACCATCATTCAAATTATTTTCCAATTTACTATACATTCTCTGATAATCATCTGACAGTTTACGTTGCAATTTAAATTTTGACACAGATAAAGCACAATGTGATGAAAATGAGAACGTATTACACCCAGGGGGCGCTGTTTTACAATTTATTTTATTAAAAACGCTTTAGCGAACTAAAATGCAATACATTTTTAAGTTACTTTAACATCAGTTTAAACCAAACAGATATTTAAATGTCATTTTCTTTAATGTAATAAATGAAAAAATACATTTCAAAATAAAAGGTCAAATTGCCATTGAATTGTGAATTGTACAATGCATTGTCATCAAAAACCAATGACAAAACTTCCATATAATACAGTCATATCATTTTATTCAGCGTGAGCTGACGATTCATGACGTTTATTCAATATTTAGGTAAAAAATGTGCGAGCAAAACGGAAACGCCACTTTTTTAACCCCGCTGTGCAAACGCCATTCAAAATCTACAAACTTTAAAACCAACATTTTTTCTAGCTTACTATCGATGTTGGAGGAGTTAGGAGGTGATAGATCAAAATCTCTAGGAGGAGTTTAAATTTGTATTGTATTGTAATGCTGCCTCTCCCTGAGGTCAGAGGTCAACCAAACTTTAGTTGTGGTTTTACTGTAGACTTAACCCTTTAACCCCGAAGCTTTAGCTCTGTGTTGTTTGACATATCGTTTTTATATCGGAATTAAGTTGGTTGGGTAAACAGTTGAAAAGTTATCGTATCGTATCGTACTTATTGAGGCGTCGCCGGCGACATCACAGGTGTTAAAGGGTTAACCTCAAGCTAATGTGAGGAGGGGTTCTGATACCCCTCACATCTATCTGGCTGCAACAACCCTGGAGGTTTTCTGGACATGTATTTTTGTTTTGTCTGTCCCCTCCTGCCAAGTGCTTTGTTTTTGGGCATCTGGGATCTGCCCTTTTGGGGAGGGGTACTGTGAGGAATGTGGATGGGTTTGGTTTTGTCAGTTATGTTATGGTTTTTGGTCGTGTTCTGTTCTGAATTGTCTCTGAGTCACGTCAGTTTCTAGTTTGTCAAGATTAACAGTTCATTACCTTCAGTCTATTTAAGACCGATACAGATAGTCTCAAATCATGCAAATATCGTCCGATACCGATACTGGCACCGATCTATCGCCCACCCCTAATCATAATTTCAAGACTTCCTTTGGATATCCCCGGCGTGTTTGGGTTTGTTAATGGATTTTGAAAACATGTTTTTGTTTTGAACCCCAAAAAAATGATTTTTTTTCTCCAATTATTCAGTGTTCAGTGGTTTGCTCTGTTGTCATGACGTCCGTTTAGGTGGTCGGAAACACCAGACGCAGCCGCTAATCTCTACGACCCAAAAACTCGTACAGATACACGCGACTACAACCTTATGTAACTGAACTTACTTAAGTTAACATCTCATAAAAAAAATGTTTTACATTTTAATAGCAAATATTGTTTTTCTGAAAAAACACATTTTTGTTTTTTAAATACTTTTTTTTTTAACCAGTTCTAATCAGAGTAAAAGATCAGAGATCTGGTTTCCTCTTGGTGTCAGTCATTAAAATCCTCTTTGTAAGCATTGAGCTGAATATTTACATCATAAATGTTTAGAGTAAATGCACTTGAACGTTAATTAAGAGATGAATGGAAGGTTCCAGGTGGGTTTGGCCTCCTGTGGGAGTGAGAGCGTTGGTGTCGGCTGAAAACATAATTACCTTTGTTTGGAGGGAGTCCGCGGAGACCGGTTCTGGCCGGCTCCTGCCCTTTCCCGGCTCATATCAAACTGCAGGCGTGTTGGTGACTGATGACGGCGCCGCGAACTCCCCCGTTCCGTCTCCGCGTCGGCACACACTCCTCATCTCTGCAGCATTTCAGCCCATTTGTCACAATCTCAAGCAGAAGAAAAAGGCGTCGCGTTCCCAGAAGGTCGAGCTCATTTGTCTGGTGTGAGATGTTTAGTGTAATAAACAGTGATAAACAGAGGACGGGGCTACGCTTTCACACACCTATGAGCCCGGCTGCTGCTGCTGCTGCTGGAAATGCCACCTGCTGGGGCTGCCGGCGCGCTCACGCCCCACCCTGAGAAGCCTAATGATGGCTGCAGCCCAGCCGAAGCAGCCGGCCTCCATATTCTCAGAATAATTGACAATTAGGGAGATATGGGAGCGAGGTAAATGCCAACGCCACGCCGAAAATGCTGCTCCTGCGGGGAAAACAGAGGCAGAACGGATGGCAGACGGAGCTTTTTTAACAGGAGACAACGGCAAACCTGGATTTATGAAAGCTTTTAGTGTCGACTCAGCTTAAAGAGGGGAAACACCGTTTGGGGGGTGGGGGGTAGCATTAGGTAAACCTGGGTAAAACCTGCACAACTATGGAAAAATGGGTAAAAAAATGACCTTTAATAGATGATGCCAGCTCGTCAAGGTCAGACATAGTTATGAATTCTAAATGAGCACGGACACGACTATTAGAAATCTAAATGGAGGTTATTCCATGTTACAGCCATAGATATGCATTATTTATTCCAGAGACATCAGTTCCTAAAGGTCCCAGCAGATGACTTTCCCATCATTCCTTCCTCGTTGTAAACAAGCTGTCATTTTTCTGGAGGAAGGTTAAGCTACGTTCACGCCGCCCTCACCAACGCACGTTCAAGCGACTTCCCATGAAGTGTATGTTCATTATTGTGGGGCTTCTGCATTCAAAACCCACGTCCTTGTTCAGCTATGCAAGGTTTACGACCAATAATCACGTGTTGCAAGTTAAACCAGTCAAACTTTGACCAATCGGAGACTCAGGTTGGATGGGTGGCGTTCTTTTTGAGTCACGGAAGAACCAACAGCTTGAAAATGGATCATAAAGGAGAAATTAATCATTCTGGTTTATGGCTAACTGGGTTTCTATGATACCAAGTCATTCGTTTATCGGAATAGAGCTGTGAAAGAAAAAGTCTGGAGAGAGATTCACCAGATTTACTCGTCTTTGTCATAAATGAGCAAACAGTTGATTCCAGCAGGTTTATTAGTTCAGACAAGAACTAAGCACGGTTAAGAGTCCACAAAGCTGAATCAGGGTCAGACAGGCAGAGGTCAATCACGAGCATTGGATCATCCGAGAAGAGAGTAGGGATGTCAGAGTCCAGGTGAGGGTCGGGGCAGGCTGCAGGTAATCAGAGTCTGCTTGTTCAAGGATACACAGTACGTACGTTTGGCTGTAGCGCGTCTGCATTATTGTTTCAGGGGTTTTTGTGTGCTTAAAATGTTACAACAAGTCGGGTTTGTGTTTGTAACTCTTCTGAGAAAATATGCAACAAAAAAGATGCAAACATAATCAATATGAATAAACTTTAGCATAAATTACAAAAGGGGTTTATACAAATATACACCTTGTGTGTCAGAAGATCAATAACACCTGTTGTAGCAGTAAAGTCTGTCTAACACAAGAGACTCTCATATCTGCTCAGCTGCTGGACAGGACAAGTTAAAATAATAATAAATAAAATAAAATAACATGCTGTTGACACAGGAAGTTGCATTTATTTGTTGGATTGTGGTTTTGATGCAGGTTTTTGAGACCTTTAAAGTCCAGGTAGATTTCAGTAGAAATGTTTGCTAATTCTTGGAATTTAGAATTTTAGGATTACTTGTTGACAAATCAATGTATTCATGAAATCCCAATGTTTAATTTTTGTAAATATGTAATAAAGTTCTCTAATAGACATTAGAACATATCCAATCTATGCCTTTAGACAGATGGTGACATCTTTCACAATAACATCATAGAGTCGTCTGAGATCTCCAGTAAACGTCTACAACAAATGTTTATTAGTTATCTAATAGACATCTTGTGATAATAACACGAAAGGAGGAGAGTTGATCCAAAGTTAAAGGACAAAAATCCTTTTTATTTCCTATTGTTGAGGATTTCTTTTCAAAATAAATTACTGTTTGTATTTGCATTTAAAACCAGCTTTTGTTTGTTTGTTTGTGTTGTTATTCATGATCATGTAGTTGGATTTCCTCTGTAGGTTTTTTTAAAAAAAGGGAATTTTTTTTTTTTGCTAAATTAAAAACATGGTTTAGTTTATTTTTTACGTTATTGTCCAAACATTTCAGCAGAAATAGATCTATAACTGTGAGACACGGCGGAGGAGGGGTGATGATGAGGGCTTGTTATTTTTGACACTTTGCAAATGTTGAATTTATTATTATTTTTTAAAATAAATGAATAAATGTCTTAAAAATTCCAAGTTTTACAGGAAACTAAAGCATCTATTAGGACATGTTTTTATTGCCATGTGTTTTATGTTTAATGTAAGGAAAAGCTGTAAATACTCAAACATAAACAAATGAAAACATTTACCTTTAGAAGTTTGTAATTTCCTGTAAAGTGTTGAGTTTCTAATCCATGTTTTCCTGCAGAACTGCTCACTAAAAAAAGGAGAATCCTCTCACTTAAGCCCCTCTATGAGCCCTCCAGAGGGGGCGCTTTTACTGTCCAGCTCCCTGTAGACTCTCTGACTCTTAATAAAAACACAAGTAAACAATCACTTGAAAGATTTATTAGTGCGTGCATGATGGGCCGTCTACAACCTGGAGAAAAATCAAACTGCAGACAATTTCCTTTCCCCAAAGACGAGATAAGAATAGACAGAATTAATGAAGTCAGCGAGAAAAACTGGAAAAACACCAATTTGTTTGAGTTTTTGAAGCTTTATTCTTGTTAAATGAGGTTAGTTTAACAACTCTGATATAAATCCACTTTATTTATTTTTTTCTGTTTGATCATTCCAACCAAAAGGATCAAAATGAATCATCATAACAGTTGTTCTTGTTCTGTATGAAACCCTTTGGTCCGTCTGGACCCAAAGCTGAACGGTTTCTGCTCCTCTTCATCTTCATCTCTTTAGATGATCTTTCAGAAACAACTCCTCCTGTCTTTCAGGATCAACCCAGCAGCGACTCATTATCTCTGCTTTGAAGACTTTGATGTTTTCATCCTGGCTTGTCTCTGAAATCGTCCGTTTATCTCCGCTCACATCGTTTCTCAGACCCTCAGACTCCACGGCGCCTCCTGCCTTTCCACCAGAGAACAACAACCGTTCAGTAAAACCTTCCAGAGGTATGAAATGTAAAAGAGCGGCTGAGGCAGAAAAAGGTCACTAATGAAGCCCTGAGCTGAATCTCCTCAGAGATGGTAGTACATCTCTGAAGAGAAAAACGTTCGGATGAAGACCTGTAACCACCTGCTCATCCGACCTTGAGATGCTGTCCGTCACTCCTCGGCGGCGTGAGTCAGCAGTGCGATGATCCATGACCAGCTTCTTCTCTTCTTTCCAGAACGTTCACATTTTCAGATAAAAGGAGCTTCTCAGTGTGGACTCCATCTTCTTATAGATTTATGTACGTTTGTTAAAGATTCATCTTCTTTTAAACTTTAAAACTCCTGACGGAGATGTTTTTATCCCAGACCTCGCGCCCTCGTTTACGATGAAAGCTTCCTTTACTTTCCGCTGAAGTTGATAAAGTTCTTATTCGTCTTCTTCCTTTGGGCTTTTTCCTCAGTGGAATCAGCGAATCAGCTTCCTCCATCAGTCTGTCGGATGAAAAACCTGTCCGACACAGTCTCGTTTCACTTACTTACTCTTATGTTTTACTCTTGCGATCGGTCGACCGCAGCACGCCCATAGGAAAAATGTGCATGAATATTTACACATTTTCCATCTACTGGTTCACTTTAGCCTCGTTTCTACTGAGCGATCCGGACCAGTCCGCTCATTTAGAAAAGTCCAGGTAATCCAAGCGAGTGTTTCTATTGAGTGTTGGATCAATACTGAATGCAAAGAATTTAACATTTATTGCAAGAAGATTGTGGGAGGCGAAGAGGAAAGAGGACAAAACTTTCAGCTTGGATCATGAGTCGGGAGAAGCACCAATCGGATGCTTGCTGTGGTAAAACCTTCCCACCAATCAGTGGATTGCATTGCGTGACGACAGTCATAAACGGGCAGACAGCAGGTTTATTCATTCAGACAGGAACTAAGTACCGCTAAAAGTCTATAAAGCTAAATCAGGGGTCAGACAGGCAGAGGTCAAAAGGAGAGTCCAGGTGAGGGTCAGGGCAGGCAGCAGGCAGTCAGAAACAGAAGATCAGGTCCAGATAGAAACGCTCAGTACTGCAGGCAGGATGGCACAAACGATACTTCGCACAGAGTGAGGCTCTGAGCTGTGCTTAAGGGTCCGGTGGGTGATTGTCAAATGAGAGACAGCTGAGTGTGATCCAGGAAGTGTGTGCTGGGGCTGCTGGGAGATGAAGTGCAGTCGGTACTCTGGTTCCTGCCGGTGGCCAAAGGAGAAGACAAAGCAGTGACTCCTGACAACAGCTCCGTTCCATTTTTCTGTTGACTTACAACCAACCAAAAATGATACGAATCCCCACCCATAGGGACAGTTGGGACTAAAGCTAAACCGTCGTAGCTTCTGAGTCGATGTACTAAAGATGGAAATGTTGCCAAAGGCATCAAACCGGCAGTTTTACGTTAAAACTCCTTCACCTACATTTTTTTTCTCGGTTCAACCTCCAGCAGATGAAAAACTAGCAACTTCAACTTGATAAATACATCAAAACTGCAGAGTTTAGGAACTATTTCATGTCAGTAATTTATAAATAAAGCTGAAGATCATGAGAAAGAACAAACATTTTACAGGTAAAGGATTTCAAATGAGTTTAAAGTATAGGATCCACACCGGGATCCACTTTATTTATCACATAAATGAACTTTTCTCATCAGATAAATTTTGTTTTAAACATAAATGAATTTAAAAAACAAAAAGTCTCTTTAATGCTACAAAGTCAGACATCTTTTCCAAATGACTCTTTATAAAAACTATTAATCGGCTCCTGAAGTGATGGATTTCCTTCATCACGTCAAATCCGACCACCAGCTCTTGTTCCGTGTCCCGCTCTGACGCGTCCTCCTCTGTCTTCCTGCAGGACTACAGAGTGAACATCTTCCTGAGGCAGCAGTGGAACGACCCCCGCCTGGCCTACAGCGAGTATCCCGACGACTCGCTGGATCTGGACCCGTCCATGTTGGACTCCATCTGGAAACCGGATCTGTTCTTCGCCAACGAGAAGGGCGCCAACTTCCACGAGGTCACCACGGACAACAAGCTGCTGCGCATCTCCAAAAACGGCAATGTGCTGTACAGCATACGGTAAGGGGCGGGGCTACAGCGCATCATCACATCTGTACCTTTGTTCTCCTATACTCTCTTGATGGCTCCGCCTGTAAACTAGGATTAAAAAAAGTTGGAGGCCGCCAACAGATCTGACTGAAGGTGGCGCTCTTCATGTGGCTGGAGGCTTGTTTGTACCAAAGACGTGTTTTCATTTCTTCATTTTTATGACATCATGCCTGTTTGAACTGTTTTAACAACAACAACATGGATTGACTCAGGTGGTATCCTCAGAGGTCAGAGGTCATGTCCATGATGCTCTGTCTTCAAACCCCAATGAGGTTTCCATGTTTGTTTTTGGAACATCTTAGCAGTTCCATCACTCTGTTACCATGACGACAGTCCAGAAGAAGTGATTCGATTTTTTACACGATTAGAGAATTGTACCAGAACTGACATGTTTAGATGATCAGAATAATACATTACATTGGTGTCCCCACCCCCCACCCCCTGCGGAGACCTCCTTTCATTGGCTGAGTGACTGCTGCATGCCCCTCCCCCTCTGCCTCTGATAGCCTCAGAGCTGCACAACAGATTCCTTTTAAAAAACACTTTTTTTTCAAAATGGTGGCTTTTCTGTTGAGTTATCTCCATAGCAACCATTCTATTTCTTGGTCACCTGGGGGTGACCAACAGGTTGATGTTGTTTTTAGAAGAATTTGCAAAAGTACATTTTTGAATCTCCTTAGCAACTGAGGATTTTTGTAAGCCGCATCCACATTTCTCATATCTTCATATTGAATGTCATCTCATTCCGTACAGCTCGAGCTAACAATTCATGGATTCAATTTTCTAAATATTCTGGTAAAACGTGAGAGAAACAGGAGAACGCCACTTTTATGACGCTATTCAAAATCTACAAAATTTAAATTCAACAAGTAGCTTCCCAAAGAAGCTCAATGAGTTAGGAGGCGATTGATCTGGGAGGAGTTTAAATTTGTTGAAAGTACTAAATATTTTTTTTTTTTCCAAACGGCTCCTCCTCCTGAGGTCAAAGGTCAAATAAACTTCAGTTGGATTCATGTTTGGGAAATTATTTGAAGATATTGTGGGAAAATGTAAAAAAAATTTACATCGTTGCTGCCAATACGTAGGTCCTCTGGTCATCCCATAATAATTTCAAAACGTGTGTCTGAATTTTGGAGGGAAAGAAATAAGAATAGTGAGAAGAGAACAGCTGCTGGTCGGAATTAACTAGCAAATCTAGTACAGAAAAACGGCTTTATTATTTACAAGAAATATTTTTTGATGACCCGAAGTATTTAGGATTAAAAAAATGTTTTTCGTTGTTTTACTTTGAACTCCAGCCCTGCAGAAGCTCCGATGATTCAGAGAAAAGTGGCAGGAAATTGGTTTTACCGCGAGTGTGGAGGTTACCCTGAAACGCTGTCATCCATCTGTGACAGACCGATTTCCTCCTCTCCTCTCATCAAAGTTCAAGGTTTTGACTTCCTGTTGGCGTCCCGACCACGCCGTCAGAGTTACAGCCTCCTCGAGCTGCCGGCGCTCCTCCCCCTCCTCGCCGCGCTGCCCGTTAGTATTCCAGCGGCGCCTCCGATCCACTATCGGCCTCCGTGTCAGCCAGGAGGAGCTGAGATGTTCCCGCCGCTCCTCCTCATTTTTTACCCTGACAGCCTCAGAACGAACCTGCTGTGGATCAGTTTGATCTCAGAGGATATTAAACCGTCCAGGAGAAAAGGCGGGGGCGGGGGAGGGGGCAGTGTAAATGTTGTTTACTCTGTTTTTTTATCGCTTCTGGAGGAGTAAACGTTTTCAAACCGGACGATTCCTTCAGGACGGGACAGGAAACTGAACATTAGAGTTGTGGATCTTCTGCAGATCATGTGGAGATTAAAAACGTTTCATTGACACCATAACCCCCCCCATCAGCTGCAGGTTAGCCTGCATTTTCCACACTGGAAAGCATGAAATTATTTTCCACCTTAAAAGCCCCCCACCCCCCACCCTCCACTTGCTGAATTGCATCCGTCTTCCAGAGGATCTTGAGTGAATCTCGACGTCCTCCGTCGGCTTCCAGATCCAATTTGCTCTCGGCTCCTTCAGCCGTTCCTCACCTTTGTTCCTGAAATTGAGGCTCAACTCGCTCCATCGCAGGAGTTAAATCTAGAGACTCCTGCTGCCGCCTCCTCCGCCCTTATTTATGGGGAGGAGGCACGCCGACGCCGTTTAAAACTCAGCGCAGATGCTGGTTCTGCACTGTATCGGAGAACTGGACAGAGTGAAAGTGACCTCATCCTCTTCCAGATCTAACAAAATTCAGTCGCCATTTTTTAGTGATATCGGCGCCGCCATGTTGGAACCAGACGTAACCACTTTCGATCCGAGTCACTGTTACTATGACAACCACTCTCACCAATCAGGAGTGAGCTTGTTGGAAGTCAATCAAAAGCTTTGAAAGTTGGATGTGGGGATCAACAGGCTCCGCCTACTTTCATTGAGGCCTCTGATTGGTCAGTTTATATATAGCTTGAATCATTTTTGCAAAATATTGAACGATGAGTCAAATCAGAAGAACTTTGGGGCGTTGAGCAGTACATCTGATGAGTGAATTGCATCTGGTGTGAATTCAGCATCAGACCAGCTTCTCTTCTGTTATTTCCTCACATTTAGAATTTTTTTTTTTTTGATGGATGAGATATTTCCCGCCACCTGCTCTTCATCCTCAGACCTCATGAGGATGGAAGATCTCTCCACGTCTCATTTTAAGGGTTAACCGTCCCTCTAGAGCTGCAGACCGTTGTATGTATGAACCTCACATGTTCATGAATGTTTGCAGAATCACGCTGGTCCTGGCCTGTCCCATGGATCTGAAGAACTTCCCCATGGATGTTCAGACCTGCATCATGCAGCTGGAGAGCTGTGAGTAACCACACAACAACCAAACACGTGTGATACCACACAGGAACGTCTGACCCGCTCAGCACCAGGTCGGACTCCAACAGAACCCAGAGCAGAACATCAGTCATTTTCATCTGCTGAACAGAAATGTTTGAGCTCTCCTGCTGGATTATTTCAAACCAACTGTTTGGTTTGTTATCACTTTAGTTTTGAAAGCAGCTTCAAACAGGAAGTCAAAGTTCTTCCCTTTTGAATAAACTACTAAAAAAACGTGTTTGTTATTGATAAGAAGGAACTTCCTGATCCATAACTTTGTGAGCACGGATCCTGTCAGGAACCAGCTCACGTCCTGACCGGCTCGTTGGTTCATGGCAGCCAGAATGAAAGTGATTATTATCATTTTATTGAAAGAAATGAATCAGAACTGATTTGTTTTTGCTGAATTAAGAGACAGAAATGATGCAGAAACGATGAAAAGTTGTTGTAAACGTTCTGCTTTGTGGGATTTTATTTTTCTGCACAAGCAAAAGAAACAGCAAAAACATTAAACCGGAGCGCGAGAAGATTTATGGTGTTTGTACGGCTTTTTAACCCCGACGACAAGCGAGAGCAGCAACCTGAAAATGATCTGCACCTGAGAGGACTCGCTCGGCTGCAGACGCACTAACCCGCCGCCGCTCTCTCCCGCAGTCGGCTACACCATGAACGACCTCATCTTCGAGTGGGACGAGAAGGGCGCCGTGCAGGTGGCCGACGGCCTGACGCTGCCACAGTTCATTCTGAAGGAGGAGAAGGACCTGCGCTACTGCACCAAGCACTACAACACAGGTGAGGGGGCGGAGTCACAGCTCTGCAGTCTGTGCTGGTGCAGGAGAACATCTTTGAAGGAAACGTAGAAGTTTGAGGGATCAGATGTGTGAGCAGAGATCTGGAGACTGACAGCTGTGTGTGAAGGAAAAGAGGAAGCACTCATTGTGTGTTTGAAGGCGGCATCCAATCAGAATAGAGGAAATGAACAAGGTCGATTTAAAGACGACAAAAACACAAAAAGTCTCCACAAGAAAAATAGATAGGCAGGATCTAAGAGTGTGTGTGTGTGTGTGTGTTTTTATAGCCCCGTAAGGACTTTAACCTGACTTAACTTATACACGTGGGGACTTGTCGCACAGTGGGGACCGGAGTTGAGGTCCAATATGACAGGTCAACAACAGTGTGTAGACACCCCCAAGGCTTTTCAAAGACCCTATGAGAGCATTTAACCCTAGAACACCTTGGCTTTAAAAAAATCACCATCACTTTTGCCAGGTAATTTTTACCCAATAAAAATTATTTGTCATAAAATCAAAATATGAAAACACATGATAATTTAGAGTAGGTTTCTTTTATTTTCAACTGTTCGATGTGTAAGAAAATGGAAAATAAAAACATAGAAGATCCTAAAAACATGTCCCGGTGATAGTGCTCTAGGGTTAAAGACAAAATTGTGTGGGTGTGTGTGTGTGTGTGGGTGTGTGTGTGTGTGTGTGGGTGTGCAGCAGATTAGTTCTCATTCAGAGGCATCACTCAGGAAGAAGCTGACACCTGCTGTCACCTCTCAGGAGATGAACGAGCCGCCTTCAGACGAAAGCCTTGACACGACTCTGCATCCCACACACACACACACAAACACCCCCCCCCACACACACACACACACCTGTAAATCCGTTCCTTCAAGCACATGAGCTGATTATCATTTACCTGAATGCACACCTGTTTCCTCACAGTTGTTCTTTTTCATTTATATTCTGACTCCAGTCATCCTCTGAGCTGTTTCCAAAAGGGTTCCCAGTGGATTTTTCATTAAAATTGTGATGTTTTTAGACAAAATCTAGAAACCTGTCGTTTTCTAGGACATAGTTTCTGCAGAACAGCAGAATTTCACCTCTGAGTTGATGTTTTTATGGACACAGTCTGTTATTATCCTTTAGTTTACTTCAGCTCTTTGGTTTTAGGTTGAAAAAGAAAATCTTTTTAGCAACAGTGAATTCGTTCTGTGACAGAATTGTGTTGTTTTGTGGTTTGGTGTGTCTGCAGGTGAGGATGTGTTTACAAATACACAAAAATTCCACAAGAGCTCAATAAGATAGAAAAATGCTTTTATAAAGAACTGTTTGATTGCAAATTAAACTTCAAAATAAAAGCATTTAGTCCAGATAAATAAGATAAAAAAGATATAAATATAGTTTTAAAAATGGTCTCTAGATGGCGCTGTTGGTGAAACCCAGAGGTCATGTCTGTAATACTGCGTTCAAGGCCCGCCCTCTTTTGCCTCACAGTGAATTCACTGCTCGCCGTCTGCCTGAGCTTGACGCTGTGGCCACATGTGGGTGGAGCTACCAGCTAACGTTTTAGCATGATGGCTAAAAGGAGCGGTGTAAAATGTAGTGAAGACATGGATGATGTTAAGAGAACGCCTCGCCGAGGAACTTCGGATCGCCTTAATTTGCGTCTGTGTCATTGAGTTAACACTGATGGAGCTTAATCTCTTTATGTTTTTCAAAATCATGGCGGTCTCCATGGTTACCGCGGCATTAGGGGGTCTGTTTACCAATATTTTAAGAATAAAAAATCCTTACAGTAGTCACTAAAACCTCCTCCAGAGGAACCTCAGAAACATTCACATGAAGTTCACCTCTTTGCAGATGACTCCTGACTTCTCTAGATCTCCTCATTCTGTCAGCGCACCAAAGTCCGCTTTGCTGTCAGCATTTCCAAGCACAGAAACAATAAAAGTAGAGTGCAGGTTGGAGGATCCCTGACTTTCCCTGCTGGAGGAGGAGGAGGAGGAGGAGGAGGAGGAGTCCCAGCGCTGAGCTGCAGGAGGAGGCTCATTAGGAGGAGGCAGCAGGTTGAACGTTCATCAGGAGTTTTGCTGACTCGATCTTCCTGCAGGAACAAAGACAGGGAAACACTGAGAGGAAAGGAGGCCACGGTGGCTCTCCTTCTCATCCTCCTCCTCTTCTTCCTCCTCTTCCTCCTCTTCCTCCTCTTCCTCCTCTCTCCTCCTCTCCCTCACTTCCATTCTTCAAGGACAATTTCCTCCCTCCTCCTCCTCTCCTGCTCTCATCTCTCCCTCCTCCGTCCTCATCTCCTCGTGGGCCATTACTCTCCGGCCGTGCCGCTCCTCCGCGGCTCCTCGCCGGTGCACGTGACCGTCATGCGTGTGTGCTGGCGTGCGCGCTCCTGCGTGCGCTCAGCTCGCTGCTTCCCAATCAAGCATTAAGAGGGAATTAAGGTGTCGTTTCGCTCGGATTTATTAGCTGCAGTCTATTGTGACTCCAAGAAAGAGGGGGGCTTTTCCCTCCTTTTATTTCCTTCCTCCCCCCACACAGTAAAAGGCCTGTTTGAAATACTAATTACAGTTTCTGCTGCATTGCAGGGAGTCTTTGTTCGTCAGATCAAATGTGTTTTTGCATCTTTTGATTAAAAAATGAGAAACAAACGCCTGAAGGACATAAAGGTTCCTGCAGTCCAGAACACTCTGAGGTCTGAGGAACCTGGTCCAGAACCCCCCCACATGTCCTGCTCCCTCCTCTTTACCTGCATTTGACCCGAAAAACACCTGAATCTGCAAAGACCAGGAAGAAATGCAGATTTAACTTCTCTTGATTTGACTAAAAATGATATTTTGATGATTAAAATCCAGAAAAGTGAAGCTGATCAAAATAAATCAAAATAATATAAAGATAACAATGAGCCTCCAGACACATTAGAATGATCAAATAAAGCTTTTATTGTCTCTCTCCACGTGTACAATGAGATTAAAGCCAAAAAACATAAATAAACATGTAGGTTATGTGCACAAATACAAAGGTAAGAACTGTATATCGCAGATAAAAAATCAAAAATAAGACAATAAAAGCCACAGAAAACTGAATCTTTCTGCTGGTTTAACCTCTAAAAACATTTAAATATTATTTGTATAGATTAAAGTAAATGTTCTGAAGTTCTTTAAAAAACCTTTTAATTAAATATTATTGGTAAGAATTTGTTTAGTTTCAGGAAATTCTTTGATTTTCTTTTTGACAGATTCAGGATGCCCTCATTAAATAATTAATTAGCTTAAAAATGTCCACTCTTATTTTGAAAAATGTCTGAAAAAGTAAGTAATTTAAGAAAAATCTAACTTAAACTTTACTGTTATTATACTTAGAGAAACTATATATTTTATTTTTTTTGTTTTATTTTTTTTAATTCATTATTTATTTATTTTTAATTAATTTATTTATTTATTTTTAATGGCGTTGCAGAGACACATTTTTACCAGTGCCTTAAATGTGTCTGAACTAAATCAAAATCAGGAATTACAGTATTTTTAATTACATGTAAAGTTTAATACGGATTTTAAACATTTTGAACTCATTTCACTTGGATCAGTCAGTGATGTTCAAATTGATCTTAAATGTGTTTGTATCCACATATGTATGAAAATATACAGGTAAATACACAGGTAAATATACAGGTAAATATACAGGTAAATATACAGGTAGATATACAGGTAAATACACAGGTAAATATACAGGTAAATATACAGGTAAATATACAGGTAAATATACAGGTAAATATACAGGTAAATATACAGGTACATATACAGGTACATATACAGGTTCATGGGGTGTCCTCAGTTTTGACTGAACGTTCCTGATCTGAGCTTCAGGAGAAACATCTGAACAAACCAAAGCAGTCGCAGTGTGAAGCATGTACGTCTGCATCAAACATGAACGCCACTTTATGAGAAACAGGAGAAAAAATCAAACTCTGATCACGTTTGGTTTTCAGAGATTCCCTCAGAACCAAAGAGATCAGTCTTTATGTTGTCATAGAATCATCAGATCTTTTGCTCATCAGCCTCATGGTGGAGAAGTCACTCAATTTAGATTTGCTGTTATAAATGAGCAGAAAAATCATTTAAAAAATCACAGATCTATAGAAACATCAGGAAGTTTTCAGTCTTTTGTTTTTGTTTTTGCTTCTTTAAGGAGTTTCTGAGATAGATGGATTAACATTCATGTGAAAATGAACATTTGCAGCTTTGGGATCTTCAAATCAAACTTTATTTATACACAATGTCCTTTACAGACCTAAAAGTGTAAAAAATGAAATGATTCAACACCTTCAACAATACTTTTCAATAACATATACATTTACAGGAGTTTTTAAAGTGAAGAATCTTCAGTAGTTATTTTGTAGGACAATGTTTTAATCTAGAAAAGGATTTTATCAGCTGTTTTTGTCGGGACTGCGGAGACGTTTGAGCTCCTCGTCTGGATCCTGAGGAGCTTCAGAGACGCTCGGATCTGAACGTGTTTGCAGAGCGGCGATCGTTTCAATCTTCTTATCAGATAGAAATATGGGCGACGCTTAAAAGCTCTGAAGTGGATCACAGCTATAACTCAGCTCTGGACTCCTCCTCCTCCTCCTCCTCCTCCTCCTCCTCCTCCTCCTGACATTTCCCAGAGTCTCTCCTCCACTTTTTAAGGGTTAACTCAAACTGATGGACTGCCCTCCGCCGCTCCGTTTGATTAAATGGACGGTCGGCCATCTTGCTTTCTGTCCTGCAGTTTATTAGACGACCCAGTGAGTTCATTACATTACAGAGGTGGGGGGGGGGTCTCAGGCTCTGCAACATCTTTACATCATCCAGCAGCTCGCCGCTGTGCGTCAGTCGCTGTAGCAGCGATTCAAACAGAAAAAAGGCTTTTTTAAACACATTTGGGAGTTTCTCTGTCGGCTTCAGTTCATTTCAAACCTGTTTTGCTGCAGAACTCTGTCCATCTATGATACCTCCATCAGCAGGAAAATGACACAAGAACAAGATTTAAAAAACAGCATTTTTATTGAAGAAGGTCTTTAAATGCTGCTGTCCAGAATGAACCAAAAAAAAGGTCAAATGAACGTCGAACGCCCAGAGGAACGTTGTTCTGATCTCATTTCTAAAAACTGTTCTCATGGATGAAAAGAGTAAAAACATTAAAGGAAACAGCAGTAAAATCCAGTTTTTATGACCCACGCTTTTGCATTTGTCATTTCCAACCCATTATTTGAATCAGATGAGCAGTTTATTTGATCTTAATGGTTTGTGATTTTGTTTGTGTGAATTATTTTTGTTAAAATAAATAAAACAGATTGATTGATGTTGGATCAGATGATCTTGGATCAACCAGCAGCTCCTCCTGCATAAAGATCTGCTGTTTGACGGCCGCTTAGGTTTACCTTTCTGATGTGGGAGGAGCCTAAACAAACCGGCTTTTGTTCCATTTAAACGTTTGAATGGTTTCTTGATGAGAGCAAATAGATTTAAATGAGGCTATTAAAGCGTAAACATGAACAGTTTGGTTAAAACTTCATTCTAAACTTTGATTTTGAAAAACTGTTTGGTTTTTCTTTCTTTTTTCTTATCAATCTGGCAGCGAATTGATGGTGTTATATTAGAATTGTGTTGTTAAAAAGTTAAAATATTTATTGTAAAAATGCAGAAAGTGTTTGGAAACGTTCTCTGGACAGATTTCTGACGGATTTCTGCAGAACGCAGCGTTTCACATCATTAACTTTTAGTTTGAAAGGGCTTTTTTCCCCTGAAGAGCAGTGCATGATGGGATTAATTCCTGACTTGTGTTCTGCAGACTGGAGAACCTCTCAGCCTAATCCTACAAAAACAATTATGTCAGCACTTAAGTGTGCGGTTAATGTGAGACTCAGAGAGTCTTTGGGCTCAGGGTGGAACCGGTTTCGTGGTGCGAGCGGCAATTCTGGCGTGATTGTAGCTGATGAAGAAAGCATGTTCAGCACCAGAAATTTTTTATTTATATATATACAAGTTCAAATAAAAAATAATAAATTAAAAGACTGCATTTTTTTGTATTAACTCATAGTTGCTGAGATTGGCAAAAGAAAATATTTTTGTTTTATTTGCGTGTAAGGCGGCCATCTTTAAAAATGGCCGTTATTTATTTATTTTTTTGTGGCTAACATGCTCTTCTGAAAGAGGAGATCCTGAGCTACATCCACTGATGCTTTGTACCTTAAAAGGGTCGAGAGGCTCCGCCTTCAAAGGAGGAGCTTCTCCTGTTGTCATGACAAAAACCTCCACTAGGGGCAGTCTTCATCACCCTTTTCCTCCTCAAAGTGAGAACTACAGGAAGTTCTCCACAATCAAACACTGAGAAGTTTCAATCCCCGTAAATCAGTGGATGACCGACATTTTTCCAATCTGTACAATTATTTTTTAAGTATTTTTTATGTTACTTTGAGGTCAAACAGCTGACACCGGTCGCTCTAACAGAATCCCCCCCCTCCCTCCTCAGGTAAATTCACCTGCATCGAGGCCCGCTTCCACCTGGAGCGGCAGATGGGCTACTACCTGATCCAGATGTACATCCCCTCGCTGCTCATCGTCATCCTGTCCTGGGTCTCCTTCTGGATCAACATGGACGCCGCGCCCGCCCGGGTGGGTCTGGGCATCACCACCGTGCTGACCATGACCACGCAGAGCTCCGGCTCCAGAGCCTCGCTGCCAAAGGTACCGCCGGACCGCCGCCACCTTCACCGCCGTCCGTGTTTGTGGACGACCGCACGAAGCGACATTTAATGAGACGAACAGCAGGAATGATGTCAGTGAAGAAGAAAAAAGTTATCTAATCTAGTGGATTAACGAGGAAAGTCCAGAAGAAACTGAATAAAAGTTTGAAAAAGGTTTTCCTGCAGAAGATTTACAGGTAAAAAAAAAAGGTCAGGGTTTGCGTGAGCTCGGGGGATTGTGTAATATGTCCAGGGATAATCCACACACACACACACACTCGTGTGTGCGTTTGTTGACATTAGGTGCTTCGTGCGCTCTAAAAATTGAACAAGTGAACCGTGGTTCCTCTGCAGCTCAGCTGTCACAGTAATGATCACACAGCACAGCTGAGCTTAGGTGGGCGTAGCGCTCGCGCACACGAACCGCAGCGCACGTGTGAGCGCGAGCAGCCCTGCAGACACACACCGACACGTACGGCTCTCTTCTCACGCCGCATCACGTCAGCGAGGCGGAGATGAGGACGCAGGAGCTGCAGGTTCATCCAGGAATCTCCGCAGAGACGACGGTTTATTTATGTTGTTTCAGCCTGAAGATCGTCACGATGTGGAGATGTCGTCTCTCCTTCAGCCTCAGTCCTGCTGACCAATTCATGTTCATTAACTTCATTAAATTAATCAAACTGTGACCCGAATGAACAGAACAGCAATTAAATAAATGTTTGTATTTTAACAATTTCAGCAATAATGATTACGTCTTCTTTTAGCTTTTCAAACATAATAATACAGCTGTGAGCTCCAAAAGAAAGAAGGAAATAAACAAAAATGACAAATGTTTTCCTCCTGTAATGATAACATTTAAATCTCTGATTTTATTTAATGAAAATTTAAGAAAATATCAGAAAATTCTACATTAAATTAAGAAAATGTAAAAGCCAAACCCCTGGAAGATGAAGATACAATTTGGTTTATCAGCACTATAAATCCAGAAATAAATGCATCATTAGCTTAGAAGAAGCTTGACGTTTGGATTTGAAACATCGTCAATCCCGAAAATAATCAGTAAATGTAAAAAAATGCTATCAAACAGAAAACAAAATAAGAGCAGAGGAAAGTCAAGTATTAGAAATTCACAATTTATATTAAGGCTGCAAAACTAACTGGTTTCATCAAAGATAATGCAGAAAAGAGGATAAACGATGTAAAAACAAACATTTCTATGTGAACAAGAGAAGAAAAATCCTGATGTCAAAGTATAAAACCAGCTCAGGTTATAAAAAATACTTCAGTAAAATCCTTAATAAATTCAGTTTAAGTCACTTCAACCAATAAAAACTTTAGTCAAATTGAACTTTATTTATAAAACTCTTTATACAAATATGTAAATCAAAGTGATTTTCAGAATAAAAGCCTTTTTTATCTTAAAAACAAAAATGTGCACACATTAAAAAAGGCTAAAAAATGCTGGTAATACTAAATTAATATGTACATTGTGAGCACAATTTAAAAAAGACTTTAAGTTCTGAGTCATATTTGCAAAACTGGTGAGTTTAAAACTGGAACTTCACCTGAAAAGAAACGTAAAACAGCTTCTGAGTGTTAAAGTTCATAATTTTAGGGAAAATCTTCACTGCAGTGAAAATACTAAAAGAGTTTCATGAATAATGTCCGTCCTGAGCGCTGCTTCCAGAACCGGCGGGATGGTCTGAGCGCCGCGGCGGCCTGAGGTCTCCTGAGGCCTCCTGGGCGTTTGAGTGTTTTCCCAGCAAACCTTGTCAAACCGAGTGTTGGCAGAAGAGCTTGAAGGTCACAGTTTAATTGCAGTTTAAACAGCTGATTATTGGCTTTGCTCTGCGAGTCTCAAAGATCAGATCTGGTTCTGGAGCCTCCAGGGTCCATGAGGAGACGGAGGTGATGATGGAAACATGGAGGAAACATGGAGGAGTGGCGGCGTTTAGACAGCCGACTGCAGCGAGCAGTAGTGTCACACGTGAACGATGGGAAGAAAGACGGCGTTACTCATCATTTTTATTTGAAATTTGTATTACTACAATAGACATTTGTAGTAAAACTCTTCTGAATCTGACCGACCCCTCCTGACCGTGGCGCCGTCTCCTCGCCGCAGGTGTCCTACGTGAAGGCCATCGACATCTGGATGGCCGTCTGCCTGCTCTTCGTCTTCTCCGCCCTGCTCGAGTACGCCGCCGTCAACTTCATCGCCCGCCAACACAAGGAGCTGCTGCGCTTCAGACGGAGGCGACGACACATGAAGGTGAGCGTCGCAGCGGTCCGGGTCGGTCTTCGTCCCCGCGGACGGAAGAATCCGGAGCGGCTCCTGGAAAAGTTCCTGTTTGTTTGATTTGAGCCTGAAAACTGAGCAAACTTGGAGCTGGAACTTCTGCTGTCTCTGGATTCTTGTAAAATTCTGTTTGATCTGAGTTCCACCTCGGCGTTGGACTGAAGGCTGAGGCGGGAAGCAAAAACAGGATTCAGGCAGGAAGGAGAAGCTTGTGTCTCCCTGAGAAAATGCAGCTTTCTTCAGAGCTGCAGATGTTTGCAGGATCTTCTGCCTCTGTCCTTAACATCCTCTAAAGCAGGATTGTCCCCATTAAAACGCTAAAATCTAAACTAAAACATGGAGTCTCTGCCCTGAAGCTGAACTTTTGACCCGAAACGTTCCCATAATTCATCAGTTTAAATACGTTAACATCAGAAGTGTTTTTGTTCTGCTGATTAAATAATAAAAACAACAGAATCAAAGCTTAAATATTATTTTACTTTAAAGGGAAAAAGTCTTTTTATTTCCAATGTGAGACCGTTTCTAAAAAGTACTTTGAATGTACTGACGGACTGTTTATCCAACGGGACTCTGTTTACATAGATATTGATGGAGTGAATCCAAAAATTCCATTATTAATGCTCTTATTTTGAAAGGAAAACCTTAAACTTCTGCCCAAGGAAGTTTCCAGAACAGTCGGACGGGTTTCAGGATCCATTCGGATCAGAACCTCCTTCTGAGTTTGGATGGTTTTCTGCTGCAGACCCAAAGTTCTACTGAAATCTCCTTCAGAATTTCCTATTTTATAGGAGACTTTGTGGTTCCATTACCCAGGTTTTGAAGCTGAACCATGACACCACCGCCGCCGTGCTTAACCCTAGAGTCTGTGTTGGTTTGAGTCCAGACGCTCTCCTTCTAGAATCTTTCCTAATGTCATGGTTCCATCTCACAGAACAGCTGGTTCTGGTCCCAAGGCTGCAGAGCAGCCCCACACCATCACACTCCCACCTCCGTGTCTGACTCTGAAAGTCAGAACATCCGTTTAGTGGATCGTCCAGATGTTCCTCCTCCAACTCTCCCATAGATCCATGTTTGTCCTAAAGTCTCTTTCTGACCGTTGGATCGTGACCTCTGACCTGAACTGACTCCAGCGACCTCTGACCTTCCATCTTCTTCTGGTTCCTCCTGGACGAGTCCTCCTCGTGTCCTGAAGTCGAATGGAGAAACTGCAGCTTCGCTTTATGTTTTTATTTGCTAAAACAGATCAAAATAATGAAGCATTCAAAGACCTTCTTCTCCATCTGTGAACCTCAAAGGACTAAAGATGTTTCTGTTTCTGCTCCTCCTTCAATCCTCTCCCAGAAATAGACTCCGACCTCCAGACAGGATCTCCTTCCTGTCTGCAGTTTGACAGATTAGGAAAACAAAAACAAGAATTAAAAGCTGATAGAAAGGTTTTTAAATGTTTTTAGAAACTCCCTCCATCATCTCTTTATAAATTCTAAAAATCTGTGACCTCGCAGCTGAAGATGAAGATGAGATGTTTGATTGGATTTCCTAAAGATGGATTCGGTTACATACCAAATGAGTGAAAGGGAAAAGTGTTCTACGTCCAGCTCAGTCCTTTGTGCTGCTGAAATTGAAGCGTTTAATCATCGATCGATCGGCACCAGGCGCCCCGATCGGAGAAGGAGTGAGGGGATTAGGACGTCCCGGCCTGTGGGAATGACCCCGCCTCCTGGGGAAGTCCCCGGATGGACCCGCCCTGCGGTGAAAGCAGATTTCCGTTTAGCGAACACGCTCCAGTGCGTTCCGGCGTTGAAGGACACGTGTTGGCGCCGAGCGTCTCCCGAGCCGCTCGATTGACTGGGACATGTTTGGACGTGCGAGCGGCGCGGCGCCGAAGACGCTCTCCGGCTGCAGAGGAGCAGAAGCTCAGACTGAGGCTGACGGTTTAGAACCGCGGCTCCGGCTGCTGTCTGGTTGTTGTTTCTGAAGACGTTTGATGGAGTTTCTGCTCACAGAACCAGAAAGTCCGACTAAAGCCACTTCAGCCCCTGAAGGTCACGGCTCCACAGCAGCCCAGCGTTCGTCCATCTGGGAGGGCGACAAGTTCTAACGTTTCCACGCCGTTTTTCAAGGCTGAACCGATGAGTTCCAACAGTTTAAGAAAGTTTTAAAAATCATTTATAAAGATCGATGTTTAAATATCATTTTTATAGATCTGTGGTTGTTTGAACCTGAATTCCTTGAATCGACTCATATTGAAGACTCTTCTCCCTCCGGAGCTTTTCCAATTATTTATTCCAGTTCTTTAGCGGGAAAAAAGGCATTTTTGTGAGCAAATGTTTTCCAAATCCTCCGAGGAAAATCGTGAGTTAGTGGAGGTGA
>NC_050521.1:27599278-27601319 GCF_002922805.2 Oryzias melastigma | reverse complement strand
TGGACGTACAGAGATCCTAAATACCCCCCCCCATCAGCCGCTCACAGAGCCAATGGAAGGCTGTGGTGATGATGATGTCATCAGGAAATAAAAAAATGATTTTACAGGATATTTAACCCTAAAATGATGAAAATAAATAAAAAAGAAAAAATTACTAAATGGAATAAAATCTGATTTTGTTTTATTTATTTATTCTTTTGTATTCATTTCCTCAGGAAAAACATAAACATAAAATATTAAAACATCTTCTGCTGAGGAAATGAAAGGGAGCAGTTTGAAGAAAAACTATGTTTCTGCCCCTTTTATGTAGAAAAAACAAAGAAAAGGTTCAGCTAATCACTGGATGGACATAGAGTATTTACAGGTGAAAAGATGAGTAAAATAGAGTTTAAATGTTTAAATAAAGCAAAGATTATTGGAGCTCCTCCGCCGTTCAGAGGAAGAGAGATTTTTGGAAACTGAATGTGGAACAGCTTCATGTGTCCGACATCGACTCCAGGAGGACATTTCATGTGAAGTCCTGAACCCTCACTGTCCCCTGAAATCCTGGTTATCTGTTCAACCCCTCGAGCGTCACGTCTTCCTCGTGAACCGTCCCTTGAGGCTAACGAGGTCCGACCGTTCACACCAGCGTCTCTGTGATGTAACCGTGACCTCTGACCTCCTCCCGGCTGCTGAACCCAAACAGACTGCAGGAGGACGGTCCAACATTTCTGCTCACGAACAGCTTCATCATCGACAGGAAAACCGTTTCCTGAGTTAAGGTCGAAGGTTCTGCTCAAGAAGACTTCTGTTACTGTCTACTGCAGCATTAATGTGAACACGAACAAGAAAATGTATTTGATTAGAAACAGTATTATAAACATATAAACATGGATTAAAGAAAGAAAATGAAACTAAAACAAATTCTAACTGAAGAAAACACAAAGAAATGGTTAAAGGAAGCAAACTAACATAAAAGTCATTAAAGTCTAAAAATTCCACTAAAATCTAAATTACATTTGAAAAATACAAACAAATAAAAATGAAATGAGGCTAAAAAAGGATCAATAATTCGACATGAAAGGAAATGAAGTTTAAACAGTTAAAGACGAGTTAAGATATAAACTAAACCTCAATGTTTGATATTTTAGGATTCTTTGTGTTTTATCATTTATGCAAAAAAATGTCAGTTCTCCTGGTTTTGAGAACCAGGGAAGTGACCCGGTTCACAAACTGGGTTCAAGAACCTGGTTCCTGAATCGGGTTCAGGAACCGGGATCAGGAGCTGAGCTCAGAAACCGGATTCAGGAACCAGATCCAGGTACCGAGTTCAAGAACTGGACTCAGGGACTTGGTTCCGGAAGCAGGTTCAAGAACCGGGTTCACAAAGCGGCTCAGGAACTAGGGTCAGGTACCGAGTTCAAGAACCAGGTTCAGAAAATGGGTTTAGATACGACACTCAGAAACCAGTTTCACGAGCTGGATTCTGGAGGCAGCTCAGGAACTGGGTTCAGTAACCGGCTCAGGCTGGTATAACAGCAGATGGAGGTTCTGATCTGAATGTCTGTTCTGGTTCTCCTGAGAATGTCTCCTCTCAGAACCAAGTGAAGGTGGGTCAGGGATTCTGCAGTTCAGCTGCTGATGGGGCGGTTGCAGCAGCAGCTGCCCCCCCCCTCCTGTTCTGCTGAATTCTGTTTTCTGGCCCGATGCTTTATTGATCCGTCACTGATAGTCCAGAGAGGGAGGGGCAGAGGGGGCCGATCGGGCCGCCGGTACCAGCTTCACAAGAGGCAGAGAACAGCCCTCCAGGATGTTCGTGCAGACACAGCCCCCCCTGCTGGGGGTGAAGGGCGCTGCGCCCCCATGAGGCAGACGGACGTCAGACCCTCCAAGAGGATGAAAACACGCAGGAACCAGGATCCAAATATGGGGAAAAGAGGCGGAGTTTAGTGGTCAAGAGGATGTAAGTCACCCTCCCCCGACTCCCACAATGATCAATAATAATCAGTAATTTGGGAGGGGGGGGGGGCATGAGGAAGAGGAGCATGAGGAAGAGGAG